>NC_045030.1:121591961-121618698 GCF_008632895.1 Mastomys coucha
ACAGCTTGTATTTAAATTCCTTTTTTTTATTTAAATTCCTTTGTTTATCCAAGCATCTTAGGTCCTGAGTATTTTGATTACCATAGTGGTTTTTGTTTGAGTCTGCTAATGTTTGGATAACAAGTGTAGGCTATATATAACACTGTTTGACAGAAATCAGGATTATCAGTAGTTTTCTATGTGGCAACCCATAGTCCATTAATTCTCCCCGAATATATGGGAACAGATGCCCTTACATAACCATGGGATATCCTACCCCCACCTCCATGTACCCTAGAAGACTACCCACCTAATTGATATAAAGGCTGACCATATGTGAGATAACATAATTTGGAAAAAGGCTAAGTGACTGACACTGTTTCGAAATATTTTGATATTTTGCAAGCTCTCCAAGCCTATGAGACATGTTCCTAATTAATGCCTAAACAACTAAATGCTTTGGTCAACATACATTATCAGTCTTTCCTGTGCTAGATTGGAAGTGGATGTCCTAGGGCCTAAACCTAACAATGAGTGTTATAAATATGCCTTCACCTTCATGGACACTGCCACATGCCTATTGAAGTATAGTCAAGGGAACTTAGGCTTAGCTAGAGAAAATAGGGAATGACTCCTTTAAGAAATGATGCTTTCTTAACAAATGATCTGGGGATTGCTTCCTTCTCCCAGACAGTAAATGTTACAGAACTACTTTAAAGTTGCTTCTCCTCCCCACCTTCCACCCCTGCAAGATTACACAACTGATACAAAATGGCTTCCAGGAAAAGGAGCCTATCCAAGGGCAGATGCCTAGAGGTGAACCAGTCAAGTAGGACAGAGCACCCAAAGTGGACAAAAGCACCTAGGGGCATATAAAATGTCCTACAAGATTCCTGGTAGACTCCTATGTCTCCTTTCCATCAACTTGATGAGATATGTTTCTTTCTTCCAAAAAGAATTTGTAGTTCTTTTTGTTCTATATCTCTGGTATTTGTTTCCAAATGCGTCTGTGGCCATCGGGATCTATCTTGGTTGTTATGTATACTGATATTCAGGATCTCTATTTTGACTCTAGCAGGAGTAGCTGCTTTAGTGTTCCCCTACCTCAAATCTGTAACTGTTACATTCTGTCAGGAACATCAGATCTGCAATTTTCTGATATCCAGTAGCTGCCTGTATGCCCCTCCCCCAACAGATACATACACTACTCCAGATCCTTAGCTGTCATTCTGTTAGTGGCTTCTCACTTTCCAGTTGTCACTTCATTATTTTGCCTGGGTGAAGCTTTTATCTAGGATGTACAGCTATTTGTCCCAGAGAATGAATTCATTCTGGTACCCCTAAATGATTACCCTTCCAAAACACTATCCAAGCAATTCTATGCAAGTAACAGAAGAAGCCATCATCAAGGTCTCTTCCAGTTGTTTTATATGGAGTCCATCAAAAATTGACAGTAACAAGACCAACTATTTCATAAACATTTATTTGCAGCACCAAGTGCAATTAGTACTTACATCTATTTTTTTTTTTTTTTTACTTTTTAAAAAAATTAATCATTACATTTCTCTATATTTCAAATGATGTCCCACTTCCTGGTTACCCCCTCACAAGCCCCACAATCCCACAACCCCCCTATCTACTCATAGGCTCTCTACATGGTGTCAAGGCTCAACATCTTTGCATGACCCCTTCAGTCCTGGGCCATCAACTGTAAATGAGGCTGTACTTTCACCAATGGCCTTTCATGTCTTCTCATAGTGCCAAACCTCAGCTTCTCTATATGATGCCTTCATGCCTTCAAAACCAGTAGCATCTGGGTGATTCTTACACATTACCAAGTTCAGCTGCGGCATGAGGTACATCCTTGGCTATGTCTGGAACACAGCTTCTTAGAGCTCTCATAATATACTTCCTAAATTTCACTTCAGTGATGCTTGTCTCTCCTTAATCACTGCTAATTCCTTAGCTACAGCTAACTAGCATTAATTATCCCAGTAGTCCACTTCTCCTCTTAACTATAAAGCCAGAGCAAATGTATGAAGCTGCTGAGTTCTGCTGCTTTCTGGGGCTGGAACATATCCCCCTTGCTCTATCATATTATCACCAGCTTCCTGTTTTCAATGAATTTATTATGTGCCTAATCTTGGTTTTCCTGAAACATGTTTTGTAGACTGACTTTGAACTCAGTAATCTGCATGCCTGTCTCCTAAATTCTGAGATAAAAACTGTGATCCACCAAGACAACCATATAACTCCCTTCAAATCTCAGTGAAAACTCATAGAAAGGGGCATGAAAAGATTAAAAGAGCCCATGGAAGGAGTGGAGTGTTGTTTAGCAGTTCACTACAAGTTTAAAACATTGGAGGAAAGCTATTTATGACACATGATGTTTAAAAAGGGATATAAAGAGATATTCTTACAGGAAGTAAAACATCCCATCCTTTAGGGAGTATCAGTAAGCTCAGTAAATAATCAACTCTATGCATTCAAGAAGTCTCTGAAATACACTAGATAAACTAGACCCTTCCTCCTCGAGCATATACAAATAATAAGGATAACTGAGAGACATTCCCTGAGTATTTGGAATGCATAGAAGAGGCCAAGACAAGCTTAGGTTACTGGAAGAAACAGACACTAGCTCACCTGCTTAAAAGAGGCAGAGCCCAGCCCACCTGCTTGGAAGAGACACCTTCTAACCTGTTTAAGCTGCTTGCAAGTTTTCCAGTACGCTCCAGGTTTCCAGTTTTCATGATCTGTCACCCATGTTGAATATCCTTAATTCTGTCATTGATTCCCTACTTAGAATGAATAGGTGTTTAAACATTGAGTCCATACTGGATTTTGTAGTTGTTATATATCATAGTTTTGGTGACAGTCAATGTAAACTTTACCCCTCATGGTTTTGTGAGTACAAATTACAAAGAAATTCAGTTTCTCTCCTCTCATTTGATATATGGTAAGCCTCCTCACATGCTGCATAACCTCTAGTCTGATATATTAACTGAATATGGCCAACATAAGTTTTTAAAATACTTGGAAGCCCTCCAAAGCATTCAGAAGCAACTCTGGTCTACCATCAGCCAGGTTTATGAGTCTGCATCTCACCCTAAACCCTATTGCTTTGAACCAAGTGACAAAGACCTTATTAAGACACATAACCACAAGACACTGTAACCTCGATGGAAAGGGCCTTACACTGTGATCCAGACCATGCCTATGGCTATTAAGATGGACAGGATCAGGACATGGATACATCACTTCCACATTAATCCCACCAGCAGAGAAGATGCAGAAGATGAAGTCCCAGAAGTGCAGACTGCCAGGCGAACTGCCACAAGAATGATGAAAAGTCATCCCGACCCTGTTGATCCACTGAAATTGTGACTCTAGCACTTCTGATCTTGATTGCTTGCTGCTTAAGCTTTGATGTACCAGCCAATATCCCACTTACTATCTGGTTACCCCCAGCAGGGACTGCAACAAACTTGTCATCAATTTCACAGTGGCTAGCTAGCATAAGGCCAATTGCACTGCTAGTTCTTAACTCTTCTTGCTCCATGCTTATCACAGAACTGTTGGTTACCAGATAAGGATTCTGCATTGGAAATAAGGTACCCCCAGTCTATTCCCATCTCTGCAACCACACTGTAACCCCTACTGTTGCATAATACATGCTGCCCCCAGAGAATGCTTATTGAGCTTGTACTCCACTCAGGGCTTACTCCATGCATTTCTGGCATGGTTGTAAATACCTCCAAATAGTGGGGTTAAAAGTGAAGTCATTTGCACTAGTCATTTGCATTGTTACTAAGTTCTTTCCTTGATATTGGGTGGTTGGGGCTGTTAGTGAATGGGGCCTCAGAAACATCTTAAAGATTCAAGATGGCCCATTACTGAAAGGGGAGGATGAGAAGGCTAGGGTGATTCCATAACAGTTTTCAAATTCGCAGTTAAGGAGACTAGGCCTAAATCTCTGTTACCAAAAACTGGGCAAGTCCAGGTCTCAAAAGCTGCCCTACCATCTGTACTAATGCAAGAACAGTGGTTCAGCAGCTATTTCAATACTCCCCCAGAAAGTTTCCAGCCCCACATCCACCCCACTCATAAAAGGATGGACCCAACAGATTAACATAGAGGTCGCTTACCTCAGAATTCCATAATGTGCTTTAAACAAGGCCTGAAACCTTATTTGGGTGTCTCTCTTTTCTGGTGATGGGAGACCCTAACATGCTGGATTTCTTCAGAATAAAATACTCCTTGCGTTTACATAATATTTGAGACAGGGGTATCATTCTTTGATGAATCATGGACCCTTATGTCACATAGATAATATAGGTCATGTAAGACTCTGTCGAGCCTTAGCCTACAGAAACCACCCTGAGAGAACCACATGAAGCCTGAATCGATGCAAAAAGCAAGAGGAATTTATTGTTCCAGTGCACTGGGGTCATCCCAGTCCTGAAGGAGAGGAAGTGACCCTGAACAGCTTGTTCAATGTGCTTTTATACAGTTTTCGGGGCACCAACCATTAGGCACAATGTGATTGCCAGAACAGTGTGACTTTTTAAACTGATTGGTCTTCAGGGAAAGAGGTAGAAAGGACTTCCCTTGCCTGAAGGTGGGCAAAAGTCTGTCCTGCTGAATGTGTCCCCACCTGCAGGCCAGTTCCCACTCTGTAGTCTGAGGAATGTTAATTAGCCTCTCCCTCCTGGAGGGGCAAGTGTGTCATGACCTTCTCAAAGTTCTTGAGCTAACCTTTTCTTTTTCCATACTTCAATCTTGAAGCTATTGTGGGTAGTTATGCAGTTCATATCCCTGGTCCTCCGTACTTAGCTCTTGATATCTTTGTCTCAGGACCATCAGCTGTACTGTAGCTATGTGAGCTTTAATAAAGGCATGTAAGAAATTTAGAATGTAAAGGCCAAAGGTCAAAAGCAGGAACAAAATGATCAGGGGTCCTAACAATTCAGAAATCAAGGTAGTAAACCAGGGGGAGCTGTTAAACCAAGACTCCAACCAGCTCTGACTCTGTTCTCTCTCTTTTACTTGGCTAATCCTTCTTTCACGTTGGCCATTGAATATTTAACTACCCCCAGAATGATCTCCATATGTGCTTTCTGATGTTTCATACTACTGGCAGCATACAAGGAATAGTTGACCCCTAACACTGATGGGCCTGCTGCTAGCTGCTCCCATCTCGGGAGCACATATATATGGGGGTTTCTTGCAGGACACTTTTCAATTTTGGGTGTCCACATCCTAAGTCCCACCCTCTAAGGCCACTTCTGAGACATAGTTTAGATTCACAAGTCCCTCATCCCCACAAACACACACATTCAGGCAATCCCTCTGCCTGTATCTCCAGGTCAGCAATACCTCAGAGGTCAAGGACCACTGCTACGTCACAGAAATCAAAGACAGCGTTCAGCCACCAGATACAACTTGGGTAGTGGACCAAGCCATATCACCTGTGGCTGAGAGCACCTGCCAAGTTACCCTGGTAGAGTTGTGGGAGCTGTAGAGGCTTAGCATTGGAAGATACACCATAGCCATCTTGTGGTTTCTCTGGCCTTGCAGAAGGGGGTTGCTTTGATATCTGGCTGTTATCTAGTTGGAATAAGTGAAGGTGCTGATCTGATGTGAATTCAGTTACTCTATCTGCTTTAACGGAGATTGGGGTAGTCAACAACATCAGGAATGGCCCTTTTCACTTTGCTTCCAAATGTTCATAACAGCATCTCTTAACATATATCCAATCTCCAACTTGGTACCTGTGGAACCTCTGGGGTACCTGCATTATACAGGGCACTAAGTTTAGGCCACAATTCCAAGTAGCTGATCTGGAAAGCTTGATATCAAGCAGTAAGATCCTTGTCAGCCTGAAAACTCACCTGGCTCTGGGAGGATCAAGACCTAGGTGTGGTCAAGGGAGTGGGTGTCCCATACAGGACCTCAAAAGGGGTCAGGTTAAAATGGTAGTGGTTGTTCAGGTCCAGGGGAGAGGCACCAACCAATCCAAGCCAGTCTCCAAGGTCAATTTAGTCAAGGTCTCTTTACCTGCCCTGAGCTCTCTGGATGGTAAGCACAATGGGGCTTCCAATTAGTCCACAATATCTCTGCCAATCCCTGACTTACCTTAAGAGACAAAAGCAGGACCATATTCCAATCCAATTACTTTGGGCACTCTGATCCTCTGGAAAATTTTCTTCTAATATCTCCTTAGCTACCACAGTAGCTGTTTCCTGCTTGGTAGGGAATATCTCGACCCATCCAAGGAAAGTATCTACAAACACTAGAAGGTATTTGTAACCATATTTTCCTGGCTTAGCTTATGTAAAATCGACCTACCAGTAAACTCCAGGTTGTTATCACCTAGGTCTTCTGCCCTGTTTACTCTTGGCTCCATAAATATTTACTTGCTAGCATACCTTACATTATTCTACTATCTTTCTGGCTATGAACCTGAGGTATACATGTATTTAGTCTCTTTGCTGCTTGGATAAGCTTTCTATCCCCTAAATGAGTCCATCTGTGCATTTGGCCTAGTGAGTCTTTTGCTTTCTGGGGAGTATAGTTCTCCCTTCTTGTGTATGCCATTGTCCTACCTTCTCTTGGTAATAGTTGGTAGGATGGCTAGCAATCTGAGTCCTTTTTTCTTTAGTATATTCTAAGTGAGGCCATCTCTTAGTCCCCCCCCCCAGTGGGTGTCTCTTGCAGACCCATAACCAGGATAGGCTCCTGCATAGCCACTTCTTGAGCCACTTGATCTGCCTGGTTACTGCCCAGGGACACTGAGTCTCTTCCCTTCTGATGTCTTGGGCAATGAATAATACTTACAGTTGCTGGCTTCATGTGATCCAAGATTTCACGCTTGTTTCTTTTCTCTCTGATGTGAGTAGTCCTCTCTCTTGGAATATAGTTTCATGACAACAGCATCCCTGCTATCCCTGTAGATGTTGATCTTTTTGCCTGCCCCCAGGTCCAAGGTTTTGGTCAGAGCTATCAACTCTGCCTTTTTGGTCGATGTTCTCAGAGGAAGCGGTTGCGCCCAGACCACCAGGCACTAGTTCACAATGGTGGCTCCTGCCTTGTGCTATCCCTCTACCAGATAGCTGCTGCCATCAGTGAGCCAAGTCACCTCTGCATCAGGGAGCAGCTGATCAACAGGTCTTTTTGCCATCCCTCGTCCTCAGCTCGAATCTGCTGGCAATCATGAGCTGAGCTGGCAGATTACAGTCAGGGTCAGGTAACAGAATGGCCAGGTTGATGGCCACTAGTGACATGAAGGTCACCAAATCTGAGTTTAGCAACAAAGTCTAATAATGAGTCATGAGGGTGTTGGTCAGCCATCAATCCAGGGGCTGGCAAACAATGCTCTCCAGGGCATGGGGAGCTGTCACAGTCAGATTCTGCCTCAGAGTTAATTTATCAGCATCGTTAACTAATATGACGACCACCACCACTATCCATAGACAAACAGGCCACCCAGCAGCAACAGGGTCTAATTTTTTTTTGACAGATCTACTTGTCACTCCCAGGGACCCAGCCACTGAGTGAGCACTCCCTTGACTATTTCCCTGTTTTCTGCTACATAAAGGTGGAAAGGTCTGCTGGCATCGGAAGTCCTAGAGCAGGGGCCTCCAGTAAAGCCTGCTTAATCACATCAAAAGCCTGTTGCTCTTCTTCACCCCAATTGAAGGGCTATCTGTTTTTAGTTAGAGGGTATAGGAGGGGGTAGCCAATTCATGAAACCCTGGAATCCAGAGCTAGCAGAACCTGGCCATGCCCAGGAATTTCTGTACCTGTTTGGTGCTCTGTAGAGAAGGGATGTGCAGTATGGTCTCTTTTCAAGCATTGGAGAGCCAGCACTGGCCATCTTTCAGCAGGTAGCCCATATAACTTACTTTTCTCTGGCAGATATGGGCCTATTTGGCTGAAGCTCTGTATTTTAATCCTTCCAGATCCTCCAAGAGGCTTTTAGTCCCCTCTAGACAGTCCTGCTTAGTCTTGGGCCCTGGGATTCTTCACAGGCAGGAGGGGGATATCCCAAGCTGATTGGCACTTCCATGGGATCCCTTGTTCTAGGATCCTGGTAATGTGGGGCCTGATTCCTTCCTGGGACTCTCTTGACATGGGATATTGGTGCACAGACACCAGGGAGGCTTGGGCTCTAATCTCCACATGGATGGGGGCCGGTTGGTGGCCCTCCCCATCTCTGTCATCTCAGTCCAGCCCTGGGGAAAGGCCTCGAACCACCAGTCTAGGTACTGGGGTGCCCTGTCCAAGATCTCAAACAACTTGTATTCATCATCTAGCCTAAGAGTCAGGACTCTCTGTAGATTCCTTCCCTGTCACTTTCCTTTTTATTCAATCTCCCTTTCATCGTCTTTCTTTCTCTTTCTTTCCTCCTTCTCCTCTGTCTCCCTGTTATTGTAGACTTTCTCAGCAACCTACGCTAAATTTCTCATGGACTTATTCTGTAGTTCTTCTAGCCTCTGAAGCTTTTTCCTGATATCTCTACTAGCCTGGTCTATAAAAGTCATAGTCACAGTAGCTTTGTGCTCCATGCTGCTGGGGTCATAAGGTTATACTGACAGAATGGTTCTATAAGTCTTTCTAGACAGACAGCAGCCAACTCATCTGTTCCCTTTCTAACCTCATATACCTTGATCAAATTTGGAGGTTGTCCTAAGATCCACCAATGGAGACTGGTAGTAGACCTTCAGCTGTCCTTTGTCTTCTGCCATATTAAAGTCCCAGTCAGGTCTAGTAGGGGAAACTTGCTGTCAATGACAGCCTGGTCAATTGATGGTGCCCCTATGTCTCTGGCTTCTGGCTTCTTGAACTATAAATAAAACAGTCTCAAAGAGATTAACTGGCCCTTTGCAAAGGGGGTTGGGGACTGGGCCTTCCAGTTGTACAAGTCAACCAAAGAGAAGTGCCAATATTGCATAGCCTGTGTCTTAGTCAGGGTTTATATTCCTGCACAAACATCATGACCAAGAAGCAAGTTGGGGAGGAAAGGGTTTATTTGGCTTACTTCCACATTGCTGTTGATCACCAGAGGAAGTCAGGACTGGAACTCAAGCAGGTCAGGAAGCAGGAGCTGATGCAGAGGCCATGGAGGGATTTTCCTTACTGGCTTGCTTCTCCTGGCTTGCTCAGCCTGCTCTCTTATAGAACCCAAGACTTCTAGCCCAGGGATGGCACCACCCACATGAGGCCCCTCCCCCTTGATCACTAATTGAGAAAATGCCCCACAGCTGGATCTCATGGAGGCACTTCCCCAACTGAAACTCCCTTCTTTGTGATAAGTCCAGCCTGTGTCAAGTTGGCACACAAAGCCAGCCAGCACAGCCAGATTACCCTTTTCCAGAGGCCCATATGCCCTCAGTGAGAGAGCCATCATGATATCAGGTGTTTGCCTCTCAGGTTTCCTCCCATTCCTACCTCTGGTGAACTGTGATGCCATGGCCCCAGTCTCATATTGGCTGGGAAACCAGTACTGGTGTTGACAGGGACATGGGGGCTAGGGTAGGGAGCTTGGAGGAAGAAGGTCTTGTTTGGACTCCCTCCCCTTAGCCCAGAGAGTTTCAAAAGCAAAACAGTGCCACTGGACCCAGGAGTGCAGATGCCACCTGTGGATCAAATCCCTGACTGCTGTAGATCAAAGACTGCTGACAACTACCTCACCTCTGTTGGAATTGCCTTTGAAGGAATTGCCTTTGAAGTTCCTTCCTCCTGTCTCTTGTTTATGTTAGGTGCTTATGTTAGGATTAAAGGTGTGAGCCACCACTGTCCAGCACAAGACCATTATTTAATTATTTATTTGTGTTTTGAAAGAAATAGCAAAAACAATATATTTATCTACTACTCAGTAATTGTTCATTTAAATTATATTCTTTTTATTGGATATTATCTTTATTTACATTTCAAATGTTATCCCTTTTCTGGTTTCCCTCCCTCCTGCTGCTTTTATGAGGGTGTTGCTCCACCTACTCACCCACTTCCACCACCCGGCCCTCCATTCCCCTACACAGGGGCATCTATTGAGCATTCATTGGACCAAAGATCTCTCCTTCCATTAGTGTAGGACAAGGCCATCATCTGCGACATATGCAGCTGCAGCCATGTGGACTCCTTTGTTGATGGATTGGTACCTGGGGGTTCTGGAGATTCTTGTTGGTTGATATTGTTGTTCTGCCCATGGGGTAACAAACCCCTTCAACTCCTTCAGTCCTTTCTCTAAGACATCTATTAGGAACCCTGAGCTTAGTCTAATGGTTGGCTGCTACCATCTGCCTCTTTATTTGTAAGGCTCTGGCAGGGCCTCTCAGTAGACAGCCATATCAGGCTCCTGTCAGCATGCACTTCTTGGCATCCACAATAGTGTCTGGGTTTGGTAACTGTATATGAGATGAATACCCAGGTGGGATAGTCTGGGTGGCCTCTCCTTTATTCTCTGCTCTACACTTTGTCTCCATATTTGCTCCTGTGAGTATTTTGTTCTCCTTCTAAGAAGGACTGAAGCACCCACACTTTGGAATTCCTTCTTATTGAGCTTCATGAGGTCTGTGAATTGTATCCTCATGATTTGGAGCTTTTGGGATAGTATCCACTTATCAGTGAATATGTACCATGTGTTTTCTTTTAAGATTGGGTTACATCACTCAGAATGACATTTTCTAGTTCTAACCATTTGCCTAAAAACTTCATGAATTAATCATTT
The DNA here is from genome assembly GCF_008632895.1 of Mastomys coucha. Classification (NCBI taxonomy): domain Eukaryota; kingdom Metazoa; phylum Chordata; class Mammalia; order Rodentia; family Muridae; genus Mastomys; species Mastomys coucha. The sequence goes on from NC_045030.1 coordinate 121,602,670, forward strand.
TTAATATTTGAGTAGTACTACATTGTGTAAGTGTACATTTTCTGTATCCATCCCTCTGTTGAAGGCGATCTGGGTTCTCTCCAGCACCTGGCTATTATGAATAAGGCTGCTATGAACATAGTGGAGCATGTGTCCTTATTACATGTTGGAGCATCTTCTGGGTATATGCCCTGGAGTGGTATATCTGGGTACTTAAGTAATGTGTCCAATTTTCTGAGAAATGGCCAAACTGACTTCTAGAGGGGTTGTACCACCATGCATTCCCACCAGCCACATCCTCACCAGTGTCTGCTGTCACCTGAATTTTCAACTTTAGCCATTCTGACTGCTGTGAGGTGGAATTTCAGGGTTGTTTTGATTTGCATTTCCCTGGTGACTAAGGATTTTGAACATTTCTTTAGGTGCTTCTCAGTCATTCAATATTCCTCAATTGAAAAATCTTTGTTTAGTTCTGCACCCCATTTTTTAATAGGGTTATTTGGTTCTCTGGAGTCTAACCTCTTGAGTTCTTTGTATATATTGGATATTAGCCCTGTATCCGATGTAGGATTGGTAAAGATCTTTTCCCAATCTGTTGGTCTTCTTGTCCTATTGACAGTGTCCTTTGCCTATCAGAAGTTTTATAATTTTATGAGGTCCATTTGTCAATGCTTGATCCTACAGCACAAGCTGGTGATCTGTTCAGGAAAATTTCCCCTGTGCCCACATGTTTGAGGCTCTTCCTCACTTTCTCCTCTGTAAGTTTCAGTGTATCTGGTTTTATGTGGAGATCCTTGATGCACTTGGACTCAAGCTGTGTACAAGGAAATAAGAATGGGTCAATTTGCATTCACTTACAAGCTGACTACCAGTTGAATAAGCATCATTTCTTAAAAATGCTGTCTTTTTTCCAATAGAAATCAATTCTATTCCATTGTTTTTCCTGCCTGTCTCTGTACCAATACCATCCAGATGTCATCACTATTGCTCTTTAATACAGCTTGAGGTCATGGATGGTGATTTCCCCAGAAGTTCTTTATTGCTGAGAATAGTTTTCACTCTCCTGGATTTTTTGCTATTCTAAATGAATTTGCAAATTGCTCTTTCTAACTCTATAAAGAATTGAGCTGGAATTTTGATGGGAATTGCATTGAATCTGTAGATTGCTTTTGGCAAGATGGCCATTTTTACTATATTAATCCTGCCATTCCATGAACATGGGAGATCTTTCCATCTTCTGAGATCTTCTTTGATTTCTTTCTTCAGAGACATGAATCTTCTCATATAGTTCTTCTACTTGCTTGGTTAGTGTCGCACCAAGGCATGTAATATTATTTGTGCCTATTGTGAAGGGTGTCATTTTCCTAATTTTTTCTCACCCTGTTTATCTTTTGAGTAGAGGAAGGCTATTGATTTATTTGAGTTAATTTTATATCCAGCTGTGGGGCAGTGCCAGTCAGTACTGGACTCTGCCAGAGTCCAGTAGAGTGGCCACCTTGCAATCCTAGAGACCCACTGAGCAAAGTAATTTGTTCATAAGGGACGGTAGGAGTCCAGTGATAAACTCTTGAGACCAATGGCTCAGATTTCAGCTCACACCCCTCACAGCTGCCCCTGCAGGAGATGTGTGCTCTATCAGACAGACAATGCCTCAAACTCCCAGCATTCTAGCTGGACCTTACACAGTCATCTGACCATAAGCCAGACATGCCATGTCCCATACAATAAAAGTGATGGTTTGCCCCCTCCTCACTCTCTTACTTCTTTCCCCTCTCCTTCTTACTTTCTCTTTCTCTTGCTCTCTTGTTCTCTTACTTTTCTCTCTCTTGTTCCCGTACCTCCTCACGCTCTTACTCTCCTACTCTTACTTCCTCTCACTCTCTTACTTCTCCACTCTCTCATTCTCTTGTTCTCTTCCTTCTCTCCCCTCTCACTCTTCTTCTCATTCTCTTGTTCTCTTTCTCTCTCCTCACTCACTCTTCTCTCTTGCTCTCTTGTTCTCTTCTTCTCACTCTTTCACTCTCTTGTTCTCTTTCTCCCTCCTCACTCTCTTGCTTCCTCACTCTGTTGTTCTCTTACTTCTGTCTCTCTCCTCTCTTTCTCTTACTTCCTCTCAATCTCTTACTCTTCTCCTCCCTGTCTTACTCTCTTGTTCTCTCACTCTCTTACTTTTCTTTCTTACTCTCATTTTTCACTCTTGTTCTCTTACTTTTCTCCCCTCTTGCTCTTACTCTTACTTTTCCTCTTCCTCTCACTCTCTTGCTCTCTCTCCTCTCTGCTCTTTCTTCTCTTCTCTTGCTTTCCTCCTCTCCGTTTCTCTCTCTCTCTCTTCTCCTCTCCTTTCCTTCCCTTTACTTAACTAGTATATTCTCACTTCCTACAATAAAATAACTCATTCATACATTGCCTACGTTTCAATTAAGGTGCTGTGCAGCAAACAGGTCAGCGCCAGGGAAAGAGTAAGACCTGGGCCTCAGCAGCAGGCCTGCCACCAGGGAGAGAGAGAGCCACAGGCCAGGCCACAGCCTAGGCCCCTCTGCCTTTGGAACAACATCCAGCCATATTGATGAAGGTGTTTATGAACTTTAGGAATTCTCTGGTGGTATTTTTGGGGTCACTTAAGTATGTGACCATATCATCTGCAAATAATGATACTTTGACTTCTTCCTTTCCAATTTGTATCACTTTGACCTTTGTTTGTTGTCTAATTGCTCTAGCTAGAACTTCAAGTACTATGTTGAAAAGTTAGGGGGGAAGAGTGGATAGTCTTGTTTAGTTCTTGATTTTAGTGAGATTGCTTCAAGTTTCTGTCCATTCAATTTATGTTAGCTACTGGTTTGTCGCATATTGCTTTTACTATGTTTATGTATGGGCCTTGAATTTATGATCTTTTCAAGACTTTTAACACGAAGTGATGCTGAATTGTGTCAAATCCTTTTTCAGCATCCAATGAAATGATCGTGTGTTTTTTTTCCTTTGAGTTTGAGTATGTAATGGATTACATTGATGGATTCCTGTATATTGAACCATGTCTGCATCCCTGGGTTGAAGCCTACTTGATCATGGTGAATGACTGTTCTGATGTGCTCTTGGATTCAGTTGGCAAGAATTTTATTGCATATTTTTGCATCAATATTCATGAGTGAGATTGGTCTGAAGTTCTCTTTTTTCATTTGATCTTTTTGTGGTTTAGGTATAAGCATAATTGTCGCTTCATAGAATGAATTGGGTAGTGTACCTTCTGTTTCAATTTTGTGAAATAGTTTGAAGAATATTAGTATTAGGTGTTCTTTAAATGTCTGATAGAATTTGCCACTGAACCCATCTGGTCCTGAGCTTTTTTCCATTGGGAAACTATTAATGACTGCTTCTATTTCATTAGGGGTTATGGGACTGTTTAGATGATTTACCTGATGCTGTTTTAACTTTGGCCTCTGTTATGTGTCTAGATAATTGTCCATTTCATACAGATTTTCCAATTTAGGTGAGTATAAACTTTTGTAGTAGGATCTGATGATTTTTTTTGAATTTTCACAGTTTCCATTGTTATGTCTCCCTTTTCATTTCTGATTTTATTAATTTAGATACTGTCTCTGTGCTCTATGGTTAGTCTGGCTAAGGGTTTATGTATATTGTTGGTTTTCTCAAAGAACCAGCCCTTAGTTTTGTTGAGTCTTCCTATAGTTCTTTTTGGTTATAGTTGGTTGATTTCAGCCCTGAGTTTAATTTTTTCCTGCAGTCTACTCCTCTTTGGTATATTTGCTTCTTCGTGTTCTAAAGCTTTCAGGTGTGTTGTCAAACTGCTACTGTAAGCTCTCTCCAGTTTCTGTTTGGAGCTAATTAGAGCTAAGAGTTTTCTTCTTACCACTTCTTTCATTGTGTCCCATAATTTTGGTATGATATGTCTTCATTTTCATTCACTTGTAAAAAGTCTTTTCTTTCTTTCTTTCTTGATAAAGTTATCACTGAGTAGAGCATTGTTCAGTTTCCATGTGTATGTGTTGTTTCCTTTGTTTTTCTTGGAATTTAAGACTAGCCTTACTCTCTGGTGATCTGATAGAGTGCATGGGATTATTTCAGTCTCCTTTTATCTGTTGAGACTTGTTTTGTGGCCAATTATATGGTCAATTTTGGAGAAAGTACCATGAATTGCAGAGAAGAAAGTATATTCTTTTGCTTTAGGATGAAATGTTCTATCTATATATGTTAGATCCATTTGGTTCATAACTTCTGTTAGTTTCACTGTGTCTCTGTTTAGTTTCTGTTTCCATGATCCATCTATTGCAGAGAATGGGGTATTGACAACTTCCACAATTATTGTGTGGATTGTGATTCGTATTTTGAGTTTTGTAAAGTTTCTTTTAAAAATGTGGGTACCCTTACATTTGGAACATAGATGTTCAGAATTGAGAGTTCATCTTGGTAGATTTTTGGTTTGACCAGTATAAATTGTCCTTCCTTATCCTTTTTGATAACTTTTGGTAGAAAGCTGATTTTATTTGAGATTGGAATGGCTACCCCAGCTTATTCCTTGGGACCATTTGCTTGAAGAATTGCATTCCAAAATTTTACTCTGAGGTAGTGTCTGTCTTTGTCCCTGAGATCTGTTTCTTGTATGCAGCAAAATGCTGGGTCCTGTTTATGTATCCAGGCTGTTAGTCTATGTATTTTTGTTGGGGAATTGAGTCAGTTGATGTTAAGAGATATTGAGGAAAAGTGATTTTTCCTCCCTGTTATTTTGATTGATAGAGGTGGCATTATGTTTGTATGCCCATCTTCTTTTGGATTTGTTGAGGGGTTACTTTCTTGCTTTTTCTAGGGTATAGTTTCCCTCCTTATGTTGGTGTTTTCCATCTATTATCCTTTGTAGGGCTGGATTTGTGGAGAGATATTGTGTAAATTTTGTTTTGTCGTAGAACATCTTGTTTTCTCCACCTATGGTAATTGAGAGTTTTGCTGGGTATAGTAGTCTGGGCTGTCATTTGTGTTCTCTTAGGGTCTGTATGAGATCTGCCTAGGATCTTCTGGCTTTCATAGTCTCTTGTGAGAAGCCTAGTGTAATTCCTTATATGTTACTTGACCTTTTTCCCTTACTGTTTTAATTTTTTTTTTATTTAATGTGTTTGAAGTTTGATTATTATGTAATGGGAACAATTTCTTTCCAGGTCCAATCTATTTTGTAGGCTTCTTGTGTGTTCTTGGGCATCTCTTTTTAGGTTAGGGAAGTTTTCTTCCATATTTTACTGATGATATTCACTGCACTTTAAGTTGTGAATCTTCGTTCTCTTCTGTATCTATTATCCTTAGGTTTGTCCTTCTCATTGTGTCCTGAATTTCCTGTATGTTTTGGGTTAGGGGCTTTTTGCATGTTGTGTTTTCTTTGACCATTGTGTCAATGTTTTCTAAGGTATCTTCTGCTTCTGAGATTCTCCATTCTATCTCTTGTATTCTCTTGGTCATGATTGCATATATAACTTCTGATCTCTTTCCTATGTTTTCTAACCCTCAATGTTGCCTCCCTTTATGATTTCTTTATTGTTCCTATTTCCATTTTTAGATCTTGGATTGTTCAGTTCATTTACTTGACCTGTTTGATTGTGTTTTCCTAAAATTCTTTAAGAGATTTTTGTTTCCTCCTTAAGTGGTTCTACCTGTTTACTTGTGTTCTGCTGTATTTCTTTAAAGGAATTATTTATGTTCTTCTTAAAGTCCCCCATCATTGTCATGAGAAGTGACTTTATGTCTGAATCTTGCTTTTCTGATCTGATGGTGTGTCTAGGACTTGCTATCGTGGGAGAATTGGGTTCTGATGATGCCAAGTAGCCTTGGCTTCTATTGCTTCTGTTCTTAAGCTTGCCTCCTGCCATCTGCTTATCTCTAGTGCTCCCTGCCTTCACTATATCTGAATGGAGTCTGTCCTTTCTGTAATCCTGGATGAGTCAGAACTCCTCAGAGTCCAGCCATCTCTATAATTCTGTGATTCCAGGATCCTGTGATTCTGAGATTCAGGATGTGTCAGAGTTCCTGTATGCCAAGCTGCCTCTGTGACCTTGATATCCTGGTGTGACCAATATCTGGGGGATGCGTGACTGTCTGCCATGTTTGTGGCCAAGGTAGACTAGTGCAGACCAGAAGGAATCTGAGCCACTCATCATGGAGGATCCTGCATCTCTGGATCCTGCTGGTCCCAGTTACTAGTGGTGGTGTTGGAACAGATGATGTGTTCTACTCTTATCACTTTATTTTTAAATATTTTGTATCACTCACCAATGAACCAATGTGACATATATTAATGATCTGTTAATTGCATAATTAATTTTATCAGCATGGCTAATTTAGATTTTCCTTTTTGAGGAAATGTTAGGAGAATGTTGCTTTAACAAATTTCTCCATTTTCATCTAAACTATAGAAGTCCTCATAGTATTTCTTGATTATGATCTTTAAAAATATTTATGTATATGTATGTGTATGTGTGATTGTCTATATGTGCTTCATATATATATAGTGCCCTTAGAGACCAAATGAGGGTATTAGATCCTTGGGAACTGCAGTTACAGTTTGTTGTGAGCCAACGTATGTGGGTGTCAGAAAAATCTGATTCTAGGTTTTCTGTAAGAACAGGGAGCACTCTATCCTCTCAATCAATTTTTCTAGCTCCCTTCTTTATACTTGTAATATAGATAGAAAACATACCATCATAGGCTTGGATTTTTCAGAAAACTACTTTAATTAGGGTTCTTAAATGCTTCAATCTCCATTCTTACCCACATACTAGAGGTAGGAGAAAAAAAATTAATAGGAAACAGGGGTTATGGACCTGTTTAGAAGTAGTTATTTGGGGCAATTCCAATATTTATTGTTAGGATTTCAACAGTTTCATAGAAAACATCACACATGAATTCATAGCAGCATAGTCCAGTCTAATTGGCAAACACCAAAAACAAATCAGTAGCTGTTGTGGCTGGATCTCGAAGAAGCTGCAAGCCCCACCAAATTGGCATGAGTCCATTGAAACAGCAAGAAGCAGCCAAAATATCATGACAAGTTCTTAGGAGATGTACCCTCTATGAAGTCATGACAAGTGAAGATCAGCAACTAGGTGCAAGGTGAAACGATGCAAGAGGCACTCTGTCTGTTAGGTTATATTTATATTCTTTATAAATATCAAGTGTCCTCTCATGTGTCTCCTTCAGTAAAACATCCTTTCACTTGAGTCTGCTTAAGCAAAATATACTTTAATCTGTGTCTGCTTCAACAAAACACTGCATGACATAACTGAGTCTCCAAAGAAGCCAGAAATTTCTACTTTACATCTTTTTCACTCTGATAATAATTTTTGCTTTCAGATTTATTTGTGAAATTGATGAGTGCTTAGGGATTTTGTTGGTATTTTATAGAGATATCCTTCAGTTTTCTTGATTTTTCTCTATTGACTTTTTTCTTTGTAATTTCATTGTCCAAAACTAGCACTTTGTTCTTCTCTTTTTCCTAAAATGGAAATTTAAGTTTGATTTTGGACACCTGGACAAGGGACTGAGGTGAGTATTTTGTACGCCAAAGCAGAGTGGCCCTTCAGGTTCTCCCAGCATACCTCAGTCCCTACCTGGCATACTGTGCCCCCAACCCTGAACTTTCCAGCTCTGTTCTTCCCCCAGAGGCTTTCTTATATCCTATATAATCCTATATAATACAGATCCCCCCTCTCTCTCCTTTTCTCTTTACCTCCCCCATGCCCCTTCTCACCATGGTGACTCCATGAGGCTAGTAAACTTGCCTGAGAGCAGTTTCCCAATAAACCTGCCTTTAATATATTCTAATCTGGCTTGAATTGGCTCACTTCACCAGGGGAAAAATAACCTATCAACTTAGATAATCGATTTAAATATGTCTTTTATTCTAACATGTATAATTACTGTAACAAATTTCTTTTTGTTTTTGTTATATAAATTTTGATAAGATTTCTGTATCAGTTATTGTGTCACTGCAGTAAGATATATGATAAAAGCAAATTAAGAAAGTAATGTTTATTTTGGCTCTGAGTTCCCTGGTATAGTCCATCACAGCAGGTAATTCATGGTAGTAGGCACTCATAGCAATAGGTCAGATTTCATACACTTTCAGGAAGAAGAGACAGATAATAGTACTCAGGTCCCCCTTTTCTCTTATATTTGGCCAGGAATAATCCTACCTCATTTAATCTATTCACTTTTTTCTCTTAACCATTAATATATATCATACTACTCCTCTATAATGTTCCTATTAAACTCTATATAATGATATTATTATAGTGATTTAACAATCACTATAGAAAGCTGCTTGTATCTGGACAAATCACACCAGGCTATCACAACTCCATGAGAAGGGGATTTATTTGGGGGAAAGTGGGAAAAAGAAGAGGAAGTAGGGGGAAATGATGATGATGATGAAGAAGAAGAAGAAGAAGAAGAAGAAGAAGAAGAAGAAGAAGGAGGAAGAGGAGGAGGAGGAGGAGAGGCAAGGGATCAGGGTCTCTGCTTTTTTATTTGGATCATGATGTAATCACATACACTACTGTGCACAGGTAAAGGGCCGTCAGGTGAGGTGTAATCTGGGAATGCATGGTGGTTGCCATGGCAACAGACTCCTGGGTCCTTATCACCTAGGGGTGATGTACTTCATCACTGGATCTGGAGTCTATAGGCTGCTTGTGATGTCAACAGTGATCATTGCTTGTCACTACTTTCATAATTGTATCACTGACTTTGATTTTGGCCAGTGTAATCATATTGCCTGTTTGTGAATCCATCTTACTTAATCCATCTGTAGTTATCTCAGCACCCTAACTATAGATATTAGTTTGGTTATATTCAGGATGATTCTGTCATCATTCCTTTCAATAACTTCCTGTTAGAAACACAAGTAAAACTATTTTGTATATCTTGAAAATATTTTGTGTCACTTAGAATAATGTAGTACCTGCAAGATGGGCAGCCCAGTAAAGAGCTAAACCCCAAGGCAAGCTTTGATATATTAATGAACCAACCACAGGGCATTTCCAATTAGGAGCCAAACCCAAGGCAGACTTTGATATGCTAATGAACAGCCCCAAGGTGGTATTGATATGTTAGTGAACCATCACTCAGATATAAGCCACAATAGTACAAAGCTACATCTCAATGAAGTAATACAAAAATTGAAATTTTGGAATGAACCCTTAGTATGTTACTGCTTTGCTCTGGAGACAGGCCTTAAGAATGCTCCCTGTGTGTGTCTCTGGCTTCTGTGACCACTGAGATTCCAGAACAGTTGTTGCGCTCACATGTGTCTGCCTATCAATGATAGGCACTGTTTGAGCCTCCCAAGGATCACATGCAATCTCCAGCCATGTCATCTTTTGGGCATGCCACAGTTGACAGACTTCATGGCAGACATAGACTACTCCCCAAATATCCTAAGCAGAGAGAATTCTTTAGAGGAACCTCACATCTGAATTCTGCAATCTCAACCATTCCCACATTCTGAAATATATGTCTAGATAATATTACCATAACTTTTATAATAGCATCCTTTCACAATAAACAATTACATTGAGCAATATTTGAAAGAGATCTCATATGGAAATTCTAATTGTCAATCCCTCCCCAGCTCACTTGGTATGCTCTCCTCACCTTCTATGAGATTCTCCAGATCTATTCATTCTGAAGACCACAAAATGCATATGTTTATTTGTGAGATGGTGTCATTATATTTCAATTGTCCCATAAGCATTATTGTCTGCTTTTTATTTTTTCTTATAGTAACTATGAATAACTATAAATTATCTATCTCCAAACTACTGGTTCTTCCTTACTTTCATCTAGTCTTCTATTACACCTATCTGTTGAAATTCTGAATTCACAAATTTACTTCTAATTCAATGTTTCTATTTTGTTTCTGTTTCTGGGTTAAAACTCCCATTTCATTCATTAATCATATTTTCTGATACTGGTTACTTCTCTTTCTGTTCTGTTCTTCTGTGCCTCATAAACCTTCATTAAGATGTTCATTTTAAATTACTTATTAGCTAGTTTAGATATCTCCATTTCCTTGGAGTCAGACATCAAGATATATTTTATTACTCTGCTGACATAATGCTTCCAAGATTCCTCTAAGTTCCTCAGAGCCCTATATTGCTGTTAAATGGAAAAGTGTTTACCTCCTCTATCCTTTACAAACTGAATCTAGAAAGAAAGATCTTTACCTGTAAGTTTTGCCAGAGTCTGGTTATGAACTTTTGTTTATAGACAGAGTATTCTTCTATTATTCTCTGTTTCAGTTAACTGGTTTTAGTGTTAAAGATCCTTGTACTGCTCCTTTCCATTACAGAATTTATTTGTGTGTGTGATATATGTGCATATGTAGATGTAGGTGTGTATGGAGTTCAGGGATTGGCCTCAGGAGTATAATAGAAGAAACAAGGAAAACAGCAAACTAGAGCACTCCATATATAGAAGGAAAGGCTTACAGGAGATGAAATTACAAAGGTTATCACTTCAGGGGTAGAGATAATCAAAATTATGAAAAAGGAAGTTAATTTTATATGCTATTCAACAGGGTAGTGGATTTTGAGCTGATACATGATGTTCTGATTGATCAGCAACCAGATGTCTTTGCCTGAGGTAGTTGACTTTGGGAGATGGATTAAGTTAGATTCTGGGTAAACAAAAAACACCTGATGAGATTCCTGAGCAATGGCTGCTGTGACCCTCCCCCAGCCAGGAGCTGGCTGTCTCAGACCTTGGCTTGCCACAAGCAGTTGGCCCACCTGGGCTGAGGCTTCCTGACTTAACTCCAATTTTGTTCCTGCCACTTCTCTGCATTGAGGTTCCTGGTAGCAGCTACACCAGCCTCCAAAGAACAAATATAAAGATGCTGATTGGGCCACAGAATGCTGGTGGACTGAGGGTGGGGTTTTGCCTGCCTGCTTGTTTCTCAGTTGAATAATATGTGGCAGACTGAAAGCAGAACCATGCCTCAGTCCCATTTTTTATTCCCTCTTGCCATCCGGTTCCCTTTATCCTTTTAGCCTCCTACTCCTCTTCCAGAAGACCCCGTTCATATGTAGCTGCAGGCGGCTGCAACTGTTTGGCACCCAACGATGGAGCCTGGAAATGAGGAGGTAAATAGAGAGCAGGACTGCTTTGGTGAAGCTTCACAAGAAACAGAAATAAGAAAATGGTGTCCAGCACAGGTAAACAACTTGTGGGGTACAAGAGAAAGCCAGCTAAGTCAGGACCACACTGGCCCAGTGTTAATCTCACTTAGGATTTGGTAGCAATAGTTAGAATCAGAAACTTCAAATAGGCAACTGTCCCTTAGTCAAAGAACTACATTTAGGCAGGACAAATAGGGCATTAATAAAATAAAAATAGATAAAAATAGTAAAATAAAAAAACAAAGCAAAATGTATGTATGTATACATGAGAGGGAAAGATCAAAAGAGAAAGAAAATGGATTTCAGAACTATCCCAGAGAGAGGAAAAGAAACAGAGAGACATCTTGCTTTCTCTATGACTCATTCAGGAGAAATTCCTAGTCTTAACTTTGTGTTATAGTCAGTGCACCAATGTGTCTATGTGTTGGTTTGTGTCTGTCTTTGTCTTGTGGTATGAATGATTGCAGCTCTGTGTTTCATGTTAAAAATAAAAGATGGTTGACACAGTGGAGGCTGAGTTAAGTTGCTCCACTGAGAAAGAAAAGGTTAGCTTAAAACTGGTTACTCAAGACATGTGGCAGGAGTCAGCAAATATGTTGGTGCAGGTACCTGGGCAGCATGGACACCACCTCTCAGTATCTGCTAAGGTGCCCCAGCAGCAGAGGTTTACATGCCCGCTTGGTCGCTTGATACACCAAGGGGCAGTCCACTCGGGCTGCAAGGGTGCACAGACGGCCTGGGGTGGGTGTGGCAGAGGCCAGGGCCACAGCAGTGGCAGCCAGGCAGCCGAGACCAGACGGGCTGGCCAAGGGCAGTGGTGGTGGCAGCGGCTGCCTGATGGTGATGCTGGTGGCGGTGGCTACCTGGCCAAGATGCCTGTAGTGAGGTCCCACACTAAGGTGGTTGCTGTGACAGTGGGAGCGATAGCACAACCAACAGGCCACCCTGTCCTCACTGGATGAATACAAGCCCGTTTTGCCATTTTGTATGCTTTTGCCATTTATGAAATTGTCCATGGAGATTTGAAGAGCTTGGTTTCGCCACACTTTACGGCCTTAATTATGACAGTTCACGACAGTCGGTTTGGCTGAGAGATAGACTCCAGCTGGAGTTTTGCAACCATTTAGCGCCGTCTAGTGGCCACAGTTTAAGTTGCAGGCCATTTACTAGGTGGTAGATACAGTTTTTGATATTAAATTTCACAACCATTTGGCATCATCTAGCAGCCACGGATTAAATTACAGGCCACTTACCAGGTGATAGATGCAGTGTTTTTGTTAGTGATTTTAAACGGGGCAGATTCTTTAAAATTGGGTTTTGCTCTCCAAAAGTTATGGTTATGGCTTAATATTACAAAAGAAATTTAGAAATATGGTTAAAATTGATAGGCTTCCATTGGCTTCAGTTTATTAATTAGAAACTTTATCATGGATCTAAAATAACTAAACTTAAAATTTATAAAAGGTCAATGAGGCTGTAAAATTTATAATAGCATTACAATCTGGCCTGGCTACTTCATATAAAGTTACTGCATACTTAAAAGATTGTTTTTTTCTCTACATCCTGGTAATTTTAAAGATTTTGCTTCTAATGAGTTTATAATCATTAGAAAAATTTGCCTTTAAAAATGGCTGATAGCCTTACATTATAAATAATTTTTTGACTCTGCTTCAGCACAAGAGGTTAGAACTTTGAATTTTTCAATGTACATATTTATTATTTAATTCCTCTAATTAGAAATTTCAATACCTCTGCTCTTATACACAAGCTTTAAAAAATAAGTATTAGTTGCTCCAGAAAAATTTCAGAGACAGGCAAGGGGAGTTGAAAAGTATGTTTCTGAGTTGGAAGAATTTATGGTTAAATTCGAAGAAAGAATGGAGATGCTCTTGAAAAGGTGGCAATAGAGAATTAACATAGGATCAAAGTCACAAGGAGGGAAGTAATAAATGCCATATGAGAGAATTTCAATCTGAGGGTGTCCCCAAAGATATCCAGATTTGTTAGAGAATTGCCTAGAATTACAGGGGAGAGGCATCTTATTCCACATAATCGGGTAGCCAATGAGGCATAGGGGAACTTCCTGATGCATCAGCTGGACTTTCTTTGAGTAGGCTCCAGTGAGCAAGCAAGAAATAGAGCAGTACACTTGGAGAGGGCATTTACCCAAGTAGTCAAGGAGTGACAACAGGGCAGAACAGGTGGAGGAGAAAAACTACTAAAGAGACAGATTCTAAAAATCAGAGTTCAGTATAGTGGGTATGAGGAATCAGGATTGGCAAATGATCTCCACTCAGAAGGGAGAAATCAACATTTTGGTTCAGTTAGAAGGGGCAGAACTCTTCAGAACATGGTGTTCTCATATTGGGTTTCAGCACCAAATGTAAGCAAGGTCACAGTGAAACCATCCAAGTAGAACATTCTGTAGGTAGAAATGAAGGTTCATTGTGGGTCAAAAGGCCAAGGCTATCTGGAGAAGGGGCACACAATGGCAGAAAAGAAATGTATTTTATTTGATATTAAGCAGTGTAGGAGTCTTTGAGCTAATGCATGGTTTTCATGTTAACTGGGAATTAGATGCCCTTGCCCAAAACAGTTAACCCTTAAAGTCAGATTTAGGGAGGTTCCTGGTGAAGAAAATCCTACCTTACAGAGATTCCTGAGAATTCCTGAATTATGCTTCTGTTTAGCCAATAGACAATCTTTCTGTTTAGGACATTGTCATCAACACTGTCATTTTGGGGGCCCAATTTGGACCCAACAATTATTTATTACTAAATTTAAAACTTGGTCTTTTGACTATACTGGGTGACCAACAAGCCCTCTACACATATCTATGTCTATTCTATAAAACTGTAGTTACAGTCACATACTCAGCTTTTTATGTGAGTCCTGAAGATCTAAACTCAGCCCTCCAACCTTGCACAACAAGCATTTTACCCACTATCCATGTTGCTTGACTTCCACTAAAGTTTTATGCAAAGCAATTTATTAGATTGTTGCTATAACTAAATTGAATATATCCTTTTTTAACACAAATATTAAGTAAATATAAGTGTTAATCAAATTTGTCAACTTATTTGTTTAAAAAACCTTATACCATCATGTGAAAGATCTTATGTATAATATTTAATGTAATAACCTACCATCTATATTTTAAAGTATTTTAATTGGATGTAGATAAAGCATGTGACCTTAGTAAATTTCTTGAAAACAAGATTAAAATGCATTATATATTTCTTTTGTTTGTTTGTTTGTTTTATAGTATGCATTTGCTATATATTCAATCTTTTTCAGGAAGTCAAATATGATAATATTGTAGTGTTGCAGGAATATTTAAAAAATGAATCTACCTTGCACACTCTCTTTCCCGCTGGATCACATTTTTGAGCTGGTACCATCTGGCAACACCATGTCCTGGTGGGCTCTTGTTATTTTCTCCCAGCTAGCAGCAACATCTTGCTCACATGCAACACTTTACACAAAACCACAATCATTCATCTAGCTAGCACCTAGGACCAGGTAGGTAATGCATGACTCTTAAGGCTTTAATATCCAATCAGGTTTATATAATTATAAGATCACAATTTACAAGATGCCAATACAATAATTTCAGGACCAATTAATAAAGACAATATTTTGACACAATTAATCTATTTTGTAAAAACCTTCGCTTGGTTGTATAACCATGCAGGATCTGACTCTTCATCATCCTCTGACTCCATGATGAAGAAGCTCCTACCCTTTCTGCTCTCCGCCCCTTTTCCTCCTCAATTTCTAGCTCTACCTCTCTGTTCCTGTCCAATCACAGGCCTGTCACTGCACCAATGTGATTGGACAGAGAAAATGTTGCAACATTGTTGTGATAATTTCTATAAATAAGAACAATTTAAATTAATTTTCCTTTCTAATTCTGGGGAAAAAATTTGATTGATGTTTGAGAGTGTGTATCTCTTACAGATGACAAAAATTCAAATCCCATCACTGAATCAAGTAGCTTACAATCACCTGTAATTCCAGTCCTCGGGGATCTGAAGCCTCTGGCCCCTTGTTCTCCTGAGTACATGCCCATGCCTATACAAACATAATTAAAATATGAGTCTTTAAAATTTCTTGTTGAATCGTTTCTGATTTTGATTTAATATCTTATATAATTTATATTTTCAATTTGCTACTGAATTGCTTCCATTTATTTCTAATAATGCATTTATTTTATGTGCCAATATAGAGATGATTAAACTAAATGATGAACAAATAAGAATTCTTGCATGACTGTTTAAATTGACTTATTCATCATGGTTTCAATATTTGAGAGAATAATGTTATGAGAAGAAACACATCCAATTGAAAAGTCACATGTAAATTGTAGTTAATGGAACATTTAACTTCAAAGTAAAGTACTCTCATTTTACCATAAGGGCAAGCATTGTAAGAAAACAAACAGCTGTAAATTGATAAATGCATGATGAGTACTTACAGGAAAAGAAATGAGATATGGGCAAGACATTCAGTTTTATACTCGTCAAATTTCATAATGCATTTGTAATTTGTAAATTTTTTGAGTAGAATTTTCTGTTAACCATGACTTCTTTAGAGTTATTACAGCCTTCACAGTGGAAAGTAATTACAGACGTGAAAGGCAGGAAAGTGAGGGATCAGAAGGAAATACACAGAAAAGTTAGCAACAATTTTGTCAAAAAAATTTACTCTTAGAAATGACCATTTTTTTGGAATTCTAATCTATAATCATATACAAATATTCATAATTTATATGTGATTCATAAAATTATTTTATTTTAAAATATAATTGAAAATATGATGCGTTTATTAATATATTAAAATAATTTCACATTATATTATCTAATACTATATTTAG
>NC_045030.1:121618812-121620384 GCF_008632895.1 Mastomys coucha
TGTATTTATAAATGTAATACATAACTTATTCTGATAAGGAAATATGAGAATTATATATATATTTGTATATATATACACACTATATATATTGTATATATACACAAATATATATATATATGTATATATACATATATATATGGAGGGGTATTTCACCTTTTTTTGAGACAGGGTTTTCACTGTGTATCTCTGGCTATCTTGGGTCTACTTTGTAGATTAGGGCAGCCCTAAACTCTTAGAGATCTGTATGCCTTTACTTCCTGTCTTTTGTTTGTTTGTTTGTTGTTTTATTTTGTTTTATATTTTTCAAGACAGGATTTCTCCTTGTAACCCTGGCTGTCCTGGAACTCACTCTGTAGATCAGGCTGGCCTTGAACTCAGAAATCTGCCAGCCTCTGCCTCCCAAGTGCTAGGATTAAAGGTGTGCACCAATATTTTCTTAATGCTGGATTAAGGACATGTCCCATTAATTGTGTCTTAGAATATATTCTTTATTGAAGGTAATGTTATAAAGCACCAATGTCCTGTGAAGCAGAAAGTATCAGAATTGTAAAGAATATTATTTTTTTTATTAGATGTTTTCTTATTTACAATATCTTCTTTCCCAGATTCCCTTAAAAAAAACCTAAAACAATTCCCCTGCTTACCATCCCACCACCTCCAGCTTACTGACCCTGGCATTCCCCTACACTGGGGCATAGAACCTTCACAGGGCCAAGGGTCTCTCCTCCCATTGATGACTGACTTGGTCATCCTCTGCTATACACATGCTGCTGGAGCCATGAGTCCCACCATGTGTAATCTTTGGTTTGAGTTTTAGTCCCTAGCAGCTCTGAGGGTACTAGTTAGTTCATATTGTTGTTCCTTCTAAGGAGCTCCAAACCTTTCAGCTCCTTGGGTCCTTTCTCTAGCTCCTTCATTGGGGACCCTCTGCTCAGTCCAATGGATGGCTGTGAGCCATCCATTAATCAGTTCTGTATTAATCTTCTGTATCAATCAGTTACTGTCAGAGCCTCTCAGGAAACAGCTATCTCAGGCTCCAGTTTTCTAGCACTTTTTGGTATCAATAATAGTGTCTAGATTTGATGATTGAATATGGGAAGGATTCCCAGGTGGAACAGTCTCTGAATTGTCCTTCCTTTAGTCTCTGCTCCATAGTTAGCATCTACAACTCCTTCCATGGGTATTTTGTTCCCCCTTTTAAGAATGAACTAAATATCCTCACTTTGGTCTTCCTTCTTGAGTTTCTTATGGTTTGTGGTTTGTACTTTGTATATTCTGATCTTCTAGGCTAATATCCACTTATTAGAGAATGCATGCCATGTGTGTTCTTTTGTGATTGTGTTACCTCACTCAGGATGATATTCTCCAGATCCATCCATTTCCCTAAGAATTTCATAAATTCATTGTTTCTAATAGCTGAGTAGTACTCCATTCTATAGATGTACCACAATTTCTGTATCCATTCCTCTATTGAGGGACATCTGGTTTGTTTCAACTTTCTGGCTATTATAAATAAGACTGCTATGAACATGGTGGAACATGTGTCCTTATTACATGTTGGAGCATCTTCTG
>NC_045030.1:121621167-121625247 GCF_008632895.1 Mastomys coucha
AGCTATTGGTGTTCTGTTCAGGAAATTTTCCCCTGTGCCTATGTGCTCAAGGCTCTTCCCCACTTTTTATTTCTATGAGTTTCAGTGTATCTGGTTTGATGTGGAGGTCCTTGATCCACTTGGACTTAAGCTTTGCACAAGGAGATATGAATGGATCAATTAGCTTTCTTCTACATACTAACCGCCAGTTGAGTCAGCACCATCTGTTGAAAATGCTGTCTTTTTTCCACTGAATGGTTTTAGCTCCTTTGTCAAAGATTAAGTGACCATCGGTGTGTGGGTTCATTTCTGGGTCTTCAGTTCTATTTCATTGATCTACCTGCCTGTCACTGTACCAATACCATGCAATTTTTATCACAATTGGATTGTAGTACAGCTTAAGGTTCTCTATGGTGATTCCAACAGAGGTTCCTTTATTGTTGAGAATAGTTTTGGCTATCCTGGGTCTTTTGTTGTTCCAGATGAATCTGCAAATTGCTCTTTCTAAGTCTGTGAAGAATTGAGTTGGAATTTTGATGGGGATTTCATTGAATCTGTAGACTACCATTGGTAAGATGGTATTTTCCTTCTGTGTTTAGCTTATTAAATCTATTATGTGATTTTACATTTCATTTATGTTGTAACTAGCCCCCAATTCTTAACCATACTGAAAAAATTGTATTTCTGTTTTTATGTATTTCTGAGAAACCACTATGCTGTTTTACATAATGCTTGCACTAATTTATATATCACTGGCAGTCTATAAGAGCTCCCTTTCTACCACATTCTTAAAAACATTGTCATCTTTTTCTTTTCAGCATTAATTAGGGTACCCATGGTGTTAGGTAAGTGTTTTACAATCCAGCAATCAAGCCTTAGACTTCAGCCCTCCTTTGTATGTTTTTTTAAAAATTTACATGTATATTGTGTGTGTATATATATATATACACATATATATATGTATATATTCATATACATATATATGAATATATACTTGTATACCATTGCATATTTAGTATGCAGAGAAGACAGAAAAGTAAATGAATTCTCAAGAACTGGAGTTACAGATAGTTGTGAGCTGCATATGGGTGCTGGGAATCAAACTTACTCTGGAAGAGCAGCTAATGTTCTTAATTGCTGAGCCATCACAACTGACTTTTTCCCCCAACTGTCTTTTTGATAATTTCTATGCTTACTTGCCTGAAGTGGTTTTTCATTATGATATGAAGAATGAGATTTATACATTTGGTATATGATAAGCCTAAAGAAGAAAGTCCAATAAAAGTCTCTTAAACAGACAAATATTTTATGGAGCACCTGGGTGTCTCCCTTTCTCACATTTGGCTCTGTTTAGACACCTAACCCCATAATTTACCACTGTTTTTCTGTGAGATATTTACTGGGAACAAGAAGCAGCTATTTAAGGAAACTAACATTATTTTCCTTGACTACTACATCCCTCTAACTCTGGATAATTTCCCCCTTTCAGGGACTGACACAGACTGCTGTACACGTACAGAGCAGTGAATATGCTACTTGCTTCATTTTGAGAGGGGGAATAGTCCAGGTGCTGTTGGTCCAAGAAAGAGGTAACTTTTTGGCTCCTGGGGCTGGTCCTAGGTATTGTGGCAAAATTCACTTGGCCAGTGCATCTTGTGATTCTACCTTCAGGTCCAACTATAAAAGCAGAATGACAAAAGGAGTATACAATTCTAGAGGCCACTTTAGTATAGTCCAGAGTGATCATTACCAAGACTGTCACACATATTAGCCATCAGGCAAAGGCTGGTCTGCAAAGTATTGATGAAATCAGGATGTGCTTTAGCTCTTGGAGTAGCTAGAGGAACAGTGTGAGGTCACTTTGGGATGGCTTCTAGAGAAGGAGAGGGAGAGAAAATTTAATCATTTAATTTTTAGATTAAAATAATAGTGGGCTTTTATCTCTTGGCTATAGGTGGGCACTCCAATGTTCAGTGGAATACAAGCCATGATTTTCTATCATCTGTCAAATATTTTTCTTATCTGGAAGAAAGTCATTAATGAGAAATAGTTGTCTAAACAATATCTAATATGCTTTTATGACAAATATTGATTGAACACTGCCCATGATATCGTTAAAACCTCCTAACTTATAGGAACAAAAATGGCACACAGACAGCTGCATCACCAAAGCTCACCCCCGAATTGGCAATAGTTCACAAAGGCTGGAAGTCTGGAGTACAATACAACTTCTGGTAATATAATAATACAAAAAGGAAAGAAGACCCCAAACTTAGATAGTATACAAAAATAAAGAATGTTTATTCTGCATAAACAACCAGTATGTTGAGGTCAACCATTCCTTGAAATGGAAACCTGAGGAAGGCACATATGCCTTCTTATAGGGAAACTTCTTATAGTGAAACTCTCTAGAAGTATTAAGTAATCTAAAATTTCATTAGTGGGTGCTAGTGGCTCACAGGTAATCAATCGTCTACATTACTATGTCATAAGTGTTCAATCATATGATGAAATAGGGCTGCCCAGCACAGATAACCCATTCTGAGATAAGATATTTCCCCATTTTTTATATTTATCCCCAGGCTATTCTTTGGGAGAGTGTTTTATGATCATGCTCTTGATTTTATAGGCTGTTGCTAGAGCTGGTATCTTGTGTTTTGGGGATGTATGGTCTATTCTTGAAGCTGGTGCCTTATGGCCTTTTTGAATAATCAGGTCTGGTCCTAAAAATGGAGACAAATGTAGTTCTTAAATGAGGACAAATGGAGTTTATATTGTCCTTTAAGTAGTTCAGTTGGTCTGAGCATCTCCCAGATAGTTAGGCTTATGTCTCTTTCTTTGAGGAAGCTTAGCTGGTTTCTATTTCTTCCTGATGGCTCAGCTGGTCTGAAAAACTTCTCGGTAGCTCAGCTTATCTGAGAATGTCTTTCAGCCATCCTAACTGTAGAGATTTAAGTATCAGAATAAATTTCATTTTGTTTTTAAGACTTAATTCTAAGTTAACTTGTCCTTAGATAGGCCTGGGCCCCACCCTTGAGGTCTGAGAAAAATCATGAAATGTTCCTGGCATTTACAATATAGACACAAAAGCTGCAAGGGCTCACATGTAATAGCCAATGTCAAAAGAGTGGCCCTTCAAAGGGTAATAAATGGAAAACTTCAACACAAGGAGGAAAAGTACATCCAAGAAAAAGCAAGAAAGTAATCTTCCAACAGATTTAAAAGAAGATAGCCACATGAACAGAATTCCAACTCTAACAAAAAAAAAACAAAAAAAAAAAGAAAAAAACAGGAGCAACAATTACCTTTCCTTAATAGAATTGAAGACCCAGAAATGAACACACACACCTATGGTCACTTGATCATTGACAAAGGAGCCATCTCTGCACCTTTCCCACAAGTGGAGATCCTGTTTCCAGGGTTTGCTCTGACCCCAGGACTCAGGAGGGATGACTGATCCACAGTCATTTGCTCCCAGGATTTACCAGAGAAGAGCTGATCTCCCAAAATGCTGACAAAGGCTTATAGAAGGAGGAACAAGCTCCAGCCAGAGACAGCAAGAACATCCAACACCAGAGATCAACAGAAGGTGAAAGGCAAATGCAAGAATCTTACCAACTGAAACCAAGACTACTTGGCTTCACCAGAACCTAGTACTCCCACTGCAGCAAGTCTTGGATATCCCAAAACACCAGAAAAGCAAGATTTGGATCTAAAATCATATCTCACAATGATGATAGTGGAATTTAAGAAGGACATGAATAACTCCCTTAAAGAAATACAGGAGAACACAGGTAAAGAGGTACAAGCCCTTAAAGAGGAAACAAAAAAATCCCTTAAAGAATTACAGGAGATCACAAGTAAACAAGTAGAAGCACTTAAAGAGGAAACACAAAAATCCCTTAAAGATTTAAAGGAAAGCACAAACAAACAGATGAAGGAATTGAACAAAACCATCCAAAACCTAAAAATGGAAGTAGAAATAGTTTAAAAATCACAAAGAAAGACAACTCTGGAGATAGAAATCATAGGGAAGAAGTCAGGAACCATAGATGCAAACATCACCAACAGAATACAAGAGATAGAAGAGAGAATCTCAGG
>NC_045030.1:121626050-121635003 GCF_008632895.1 Mastomys coucha
CAGGAAACCCACCTCAGTGACAAAGACAGACACTACCTCAGAATAAAAGGATGGAAAACAATTCTCCAGGCCAATGGTCCCAAGAAAAAAGCAGAGACTGAAGCAAAGACAATCCAGAGACTGCTCCACCTTGGAATCATTCCTATAATCAGTCATCAAATCCAGACACTATTGTGAATGCCAGCAAGTGCTGACTGACAGGAGCCTGATATAGCTGTCTCCTGAGAGGCTCTGACAGTGCCCAACTAATACAGAAGTAGAGGCTCACAACCATCCATTGGACTAAGCACAGGGTCCCCAATGAAGAAGCTAGAGAAAGGACCCAAGGAGCTGAAGCTTTTGCAGTTCCTTAGGACAAACAACAATATGAACTACCTAGTACCCTCAGAGCTCCCAGGGACTAAACCACCAACCAAAGAGTACACATTGTGGGACTAATGGCTCCAGCAGCATATGTACATCAGAGGATGGCCAAGTCGGTCATCAATAGGAGGAGAGGCCCTTGGCCCTGTGAAGGTTCTATGCCCCAGTGTAGGGGAATGCCAGGGCCAGAAAGTGGGAGGAGGTGGGATAGCGAGCAGGGAGAGGGGGGAGGGCACAGAGTTTTTTTCTTGTTCTTGTCTTTTTTGTTTTTTTGGTGTATGTTTTTTATTCTGAGGGGAAACTTGGAAAGGAGAAATAGTATAACATGTAAATAAAGAAAATATCTAATAAAAAATAGCTAAAAAAAGAAAAAAGAAATTAAATATCTGGCTAAACATATTCTCTAAGTGAGATTGCCTATATATTTTGTTCATAAATAAATATTACTTGATCATTATGCACATACTGTACCACCTTTCTAAGGCAAGTAATTCAGTTGACTTCGAATTATTCATTGTAGAGATGAGCAAAATGAAAATGATCCATAAATATTGGTGGTTGATTACACAGATTAGCAGATTTTCTATCTTAGAAATATGATTAATTTTCATTAACAGTTTTTTGAAACTATTTATTTATTTAATCATATATGTGTTTTTCTTCCTCAAGAAAAATAAACCATTAATGTTAATATAATTAACACTATTATAGTTACATATCTATTAACCATAACAGATATAGTCTCTAGTTCTTAATTCCCGATGCTCATTATTTACTGTTCTTCTTAGTATAATGAACACTGTAATGACTGAATATCCTTTGTTGACTGTGGATAATTGTATGTATAGAGACTAAAACAAGACCTTGTACACAATCATCTTATAATCATGTTTATGTTAGTTTGCTTTGGGGTATTGTTTTCTGATTCTGTCATTTGTGTGATTATAAATACAATAATGTGACTAATTTAAAGTTCATTTTAGCATAAGTGAGTCTTTGCTTAGAACATCCTCCTAATCCTTGAAACTGACATAATTATTGAATATTTAATTTCAAAATACTAGAAAGCTTCTAAATTAGTATGTATGTAACTTTTATTTAATAGTTATTCAGTTTTACACCATTTCCCTTTATTTACATATGAATACAGTGATAATTCATTTTTCATTATTTGTATTAGAAAATCAGAGTTTCAATTATATCCAAACTCATAATTGCATTGTCCATTTGTTTAAGACAACTTTTGACTGAGTTGGTCTTGTATAAAAGTATTATATCATTGACCAAAAGTTCTTGAGAAGATTATGTCAGAATTATTAGGACTTAACCAAATGCACAATAAGATAGTTTATTGATGATGACTATTAAAATATAAATGCCAAAGAAATGTCCTATGCTTCAGACTAGTTATTACTGGGTACCCTATAGCCTTGCCAGTTAGTATCACCATACACACAATATATAATAGATTAGAAAAGTAATTTTAAGAAGTATGGATAATAAATTAATGATGCAGTATTTTACATGGACTGTCAATGAACTGGACACAAACATGTAACTGACTATTAATTTTTATTATGCAAATACTTCACTATCCTTACCTCTGTTTCTTATTTTAGCACCAACTACTTCCTTGAATGAAAATGCATACCAGGCATTACATTCACTGTTCAGAGAGTTTAAAACTCCAGAGGGCCTTGTTAAATTCCACTTTATGTTGGCATAAGTACGTGCAATTGTGTCAGTGAATTAACGTTTACAGAGAACTGAAGTACTCATTACTTTTTCATCTTTCTTTTTTTTCTTCTTCTGCCCTTGAATGAATAAAGCTGCTTAAATTGCTTGGTCAGTATTGGAAATTAAATAAAACAGGACTTCTGTCATTTATTTTCATATTTTACTTTAAAGATTCAATTTTAAACTAAAATTATGGTATATAACATACATCTTATTGACTTCTAGAGATACTGTTTTTAATTGCTGGAATGTGGCTTAAAGAAAACATAATTTCTATACATTTTTCAATATCGTAAAAACATGTAGTATGGAAATTTTAAAGATGATATATAAGAAAGAAAGGGAAGCCATCAGGAGCTATAAATGAAATGAAGAGGAAAAAGATTCAAGAGGTTATTAGATTTTTATTATACTGGGCTAATTAGCAAAGTTATAGTTCTGGGATGAATTTTTGCACTTATATGGACCTTTTTTCCAATTGGCAAGACTGCCCTTAATGCCCGGTGACAAGGACAATGACAGAAATTTTTACACATCTGTGCAAAGAGAGCACATTTTGAAAAGTGTATCTTAAGACCATTATTCAAGAAAATCTTTCTAATTGTACCCAATATTTTTTGACAGAATTATATCAGTATTATGGTCCTAACTATATAGAAATGAATATTGTCAGCTGTGGCAGGAAGTTTCTGTTGAATGGCTTAAGGGTTTATCCATAGATGAGGAAAATGTTAATTGTACTTTTTTGCTAAACTTGACATTAATTCTTAATGTTTACTTCCTTCATCATCTGAAATCTTTCTCTAATGACAGGCAGCAAAGTCAGAAGTTTGGCTGATTATATCTCCAATGTGCACAGGAAGTAGAGATAGTGAGCAGGAAGGAGGATGAGGCTAGGAACAATCATAGCACACACACAGTTACAAACTTCCTCCAGCCAAACTCTATGTGATTTAAGTTCCATAACTTTTTCAAACAGCACCACCAACTGGAGAACATGTATTCAAATAATTGAGCCTATGAGACACATTTTTCTTTCAAATAACAACTGAAAGAAAGAAAAAAAGGACAGAAAAACATAGATAGAAAGGAAAGAAGGAAGGAAAAAAAGCAAGGAAATTCTCCAGTTCTCACAGAGAATTAGGACTACAATACAGGGGGCTTAGGTCCATAGCTCAGTGGTAGAGTGCTTGCCTAACCTCATAAGGGTTCTGGGTTCAAGTTCTACCAATATTCATTCATTTATTCTTTCTGTCTCTCTGTCTCTGGCAGGATCTGCCCAGAAGCACAGGCCTCACAAGTAGCAGGGCAGCCAGGTCAGTATCCTTTCTACTTCAGACCACACCTAGGAGGGACAACAGATCCACAGCCATCTCACCGGAGAGAAAATGGCAGATCTCACCCGAGGCCCTGGGTTATAGCACTCCTGGAAGGCAAGCTCTCTGCTTGCAGGGAAGGGGCAGAGAGGTAGAGAGGATCCTGTCCCGGCTGCCCTGCCACTTGTGAGGCCTGTGCCTCCAGATACTTAAATTCTTTATCCTAAAATGGGCACTTTTTTTAACCAAACCTGTACTGTCAATTATTGTATTGTTTATTAAAAATACAGCATAAGAGCACTGGTGAAGGCTTAAACTTTCCTGCTCTACTATTGGTATATAGATATCAGTGAAAAGATATTGACACATTCTAGAAAATATAGGTTTATCCTATTTATATTTATAAAATTGTATTCAGAAATACCTGTTTCAATCTTCATTTCAGCTTTCGCTCTCTGTGAAGAAAAAAACTAATCTTAAAGTTCTAAATGTATTATTTGACATTTTATAGCCATCAGAGTTGAATATCAATATTTTAAATGTTAGTGGAAATTGGATAAGAAGTCACATCTCAAAGAAAAATTACCAGATTATGGAAGAAAGCTTGTAATTGACTTCCTGTTACTACCTGGCATGTCTTGTCACTGTTCACATTTATCTATTATCTTCACTGTTTTGACTATGTCCATAAAATAGTTTTCCAAGTAAGAGACTGAAAAATATCATCTTGTAATTTACATTTGATCACTAATATATGATTCGGTTTTTAAGTATTAAATAGTAGGCCAGGCGGTGGTCGCGCACGCTTTTAATCCCAGCACTTGGGAGGCAGAGACAGGCGGATTTCTGAGTTCGAGGCCAGCCTGGTCTACAGAGTGAGTTACAGGACAGCCAGGGCTACACAGAGAAACCCTGTCTTGAAAAACCAAAAAAAAAAAAAAAAGTATTAAATAGAAGTTAATTTTGAAGTAGCAAGGTAGTTACCAGTGAAGATTGGATTAAATAACTGAAAAGTAAAGGTCATTTACATAGATTTCACAAGCACTTCATTGTTTATATTTTGGCCTCTGGTATGCAAGATATTAATGTATAGGCTCTTGATGTCACAAATAACTCTGAGGTACTATCAATTTTTTGGTTGTACCTTTAGGCATTGTCTCATTTTAGCTGTTTTCCTTTGTGTGAACTTAATTTCTTACATTTTTAAAGAAATACATATTTGGCAAAGATTAAAAATACTTATTATACATTCAACTATGTCCATTTTTATAATACCACCATTATGACATAAGCACATGTGTGAGCATTACAAAATACTTTGATTTCTTTTTTCTTTCCTTCTTTCTTTCTTCCTTCCTTTCTTTCTTTCTTTCTTTCTTTCTTTCTTTCTTTCTTTCTTTCTTTCTTTCTTTCTTTTTACTTTTGGTTTTTCAAACATGGATTCTCTTTGTAACCCTGGGTGTCTTGGATCTAGCTCTGTAGAACCAACTTTCCTAAAACTCATAAAGATCTGTCAGCTTCTAATTTCTAAGATTAAAGGTATGTCTTACCCACATCTTGGCAAAATATTTTATTTCTATAGTCAGATGTATACATACATGGTAAAGCAATATTATACACAGAGATGTGGTGTCTGATTTTCTTAGAAAGATATGTATTAAAAAAGAAAGGCTAGCACTTGGGAGGCAGAGGCAGGCAGATTTCTGAGTTGGAGGCCAGCCTGGTCTACAGAGTGAGTTCCAGGACAGCCAAGGCTACACAGAGAAACCCTGTCTCAAAAATACCAAAAAAAAAAAGAAAGGCATGTATTAACACATTTTAATTAAACTAAAACATGCCATCCTTGTTTATTCTTCCAGAGTATCTAGCTGCATGGATAAACTATAATTTAGTTATCTTCATCTCTATTTTGAGCATTATAATTTTTAAATCTTTATTATTTGCCTGTCAGTATATATTAAAATTAAATTTAATCTTATTTTGTCTCTTATGAAATGTCTTATTTTTCAAGTAGTCTTTATTACCCCAAAAAATACCTCAGTAAAATGGCAGGATACTATATCAATTAGAGCAAATATTCTGTGTACAGAGTTCATATGTTATTACTGTACTTATTATCAGTGTCATCATATCTATATCTACACAATAATTTGTGCTTAATATGTTCTCCAATAAAAGCTAAATAGCATTTTACATATAAAAATTATCATAATGTTGCCTAGTATATGATAAATACTCAACAAAGGCTGGTGCTTTATATTTTCCTAGTAAGTAGTACATAAGAATAATTGTTATTTAACATGACTCCACGTGCACGCTTTGCCTGGAAAATTCTACTAATACCCCCATGTTGGACCATGAAAGGCAGTCTGTGTTCTTGGTTGAACGAGGCTTACTCCGGAGACACAGTAGAAAATTCTACAAAGGATAGAACAGTAAAGCTACACCCAGAGATATTATCTTGTGGCTAGACAATGCCCCAAGGACCCAAGGACCCAGTATTCTGACTGGACTCCACCCCCAGTCAACTGACTACAATTAGGTATGACCCACCCCTGAAAACAGAAAGGTAGCACAGTCTACTATAAGAAGGGCTGATTGACTACTCCTCTCTCTTAACCTCTCATGCTTAACTTTTTGTCTTCACTCTCACCTCTTGCTCCCTCTCTCCTCCCTTCCCCCCCTCTCTCCACATGGCTATGGCCAGCCTCTACTTTTCTTTATTTTTTAATTTATTTTTATTAGTTATTTTCCTTATTTACATTTCAAATGATATCTTCTTTCCCAGTTTCCCCTCCAAAACAAAAAACAACAACAACAACAAAAAACCCTTATTCCCCTTATCCGCCCTCTCCCACTTCCTGGCCCTGGCATTCCCCTACACTGGAGCATTGAACCTTCACAGGACCAACGGCCTCTCCTCCCAGTGATGACCAACTAGGACATTCTCTGCTATATGTGCGGCAGGGGCCATGAGTCCCACAATGTGTACTCTTTCGTTGGTGGTTTAGTCCCTGGGAGCCTTGAGGATACTAGTTAGTTCATATTGTTTTTCCCCCTTCAGCTCCTTGGATCCATTCTCTACTCCTTCAGTGGGGATGCTGTGCTCAGCATAATGAATGGCTGTGAGCCTCTACTTCTGTATTAGTCAGGTACTGTCAGAGCCTCTCAGGAGACAACTATATCAGGCTCCTGTCAGCCAGCACTTGCTGGCATCCACAATAGTGTCTGTCTTTGGTGATTGAATATGGGAAGGATTCCCAGGTGGGGCAGTCTCTGGATTGTCATTCCTTCAGTCTCTGTTCCATACTTTGCCTCTGCAACTCCTTACATGGGTATTCTACTTTTCTATCTTTTCTCTCTCTCTTTCTCTTTCTCTTTCTCTCTCTCTCTCTCTCTCTCTCTCTCTCTCCTTTCTACAATAAAGCCTAAAAACTATGGACTGTCTCATTTCATCTAGACTTGCTTTGCTAGAGCAATAAATTAGGCCTTGCCCTAAAGAGCAGCTTTTAATCTCCCACTGGAAAGCTTTCCAGCTCCAGCTGAGAGGGAGATGCCAGACCAAGGACTCTTGCTCCACCAAGTGCCCTCTTTTTTCCCCGACCCCTTTCTCCATTTGGCCCTGAGGTTGACTGAGCTGCCCCGGGGCTCCCACCTTGTTCTCAGCTCTTCTGAAATATCCAGTGGCTCCTGTGATGTCTGAGACTGAGAGGCCATGGAACTGTTCCCTTTCCACCCCCTGCAGACTGTGATAGTGTTGTCTCCCGGTTGGTGCTCTAGGACTAGGACGAACAGTTATCTGTGGGAGCAAACAGTTAGTAAGGAAAGACACAGACGCCAGGTAGAAGTGATAAGAGAGAGCTTTACTGTAATTCACTCAGTATTTATAGTTAGGCTTGGGAACCAGACCCAGAAGAATTCGACACTTGCCCATATAACATAAACAGGAGAGAATCCATTAACACCAGACCAGAAGGAGATCTTGAAAGGAAGATCCGGTAAACCTTTAACATAAGTATGAGACTTGCTAAGTCTATGATCAAAGGAGCAGCAGTCAGGACTCCTCCACACAGCAGGTACTCAACTCCAGCTTGCAGCCTGTCGGGGCTGCTTACAGAACCAAGTCACTCCCAAGCAACAAGGTTGGGGGAAGGAGTCCACATGATAGTGGCTTCTCACAGCCAGACCCCACCAGGCAGAGTGGAGAGCTCCCAGGAAGCCTCCTGCATCTTCCAGGCCAGAGTTCCAGAGCTCTGGTGGGAAGTGGGTTACCCCCCGACTCCCTTTAATATTTCCCCAGTGCCTGGCACTCCTGTATTGGGTGAAACACTTTAAACAACCCAGATGTCCCTCAACAGCGGAATGGATACAGAAAATATGGTATACTTACACAATGGAGTACTATTTAAAAACAATGACTTCATGAAATTCTTAGGGAAATGGATGGATCTGGAGAATATCATCCTGAGGGAGGTAACCCAATCACAAAAGAACACACATGGTAGGTATGCACTCTCTGATAAGTGGATATTAGCTCAGAAGATCGGAATACACAAAGTACAATCCACAAACCACAAGAAACTCAAGAAAGAGGAAGACCAAAGTGTGGATACTTCATTCCTCTGAAAAGTTGGAACAAAGTATCTATGAAAAGAGTTGCAGAGACAAACTATGGAGCAGAGACTGAAGGAAGGACAATCCAGAGACTGCTCTACCTGGGAATCCTTCCTATATTCAAGATGATTGAATACAGACAAATGCAGACACTATTGTGGATGTCAGTAAATGCTGGCTAACAGGAGCTTGATATACCTGTCTTCTGAGAGGTTCTGATGGTGCCCAACTAATACAGAAGTGGAGGCTCACAGCCATCCATTGGACTGAGCACAGGGTCCCCAGTGAAGGAGTAGAGAATGGATCCAAGGAGCTGAAGGGGAAAAAAATATGAACTAACTAGTACCCTCAGGGCTCCCAGGGACTAAACCACCAATGAAAGAGTACACATTGTGGGACTTATGGTCCCTGATGCACATGTAGCAGAGGATGTTCCAGTTGCTCATCAACAGGAGGAGATGCCCTTGGCCCTGTGAAGGTTCTATGCCCCAGTGTAGGTGAATGCCAGGGCCAGGAAGTGGGAGAGGGTGGGGTAGTGAGCACGGGGAGTGGGGAGGGAATGGAACAGGGTTTTATTCTGTTTTTGTTTTTGTTTTGTTTATTTTATTTTATTTTTTAAATTTTTTTCAGAGGGGAACTTGGAAAGGAGATATCATATGACATGTAAGTAAAGAAAATATCTAATTAAAAAAAAATAAATAAAAAAGAGAGACCACAAGATGTAGAGAAGGAGACAAGACATTGCAGACTTTAATCTTTGATAGCTTTGGCTTGCAGCAGCGCGTCCACAGACACCAGATACAAGCAGCTCTGTGTTTTTGGAAGTTTCATTGGGGGGGTGGAGTGAGGACTGCAGCGCGTGAAGGGAGAGAGAGAGGAGAGAGAGAAGAGAGAGAGATGGAGGAAAGTACCCATATATTTAT
>NC_045030.1:121635014-121647113 GCF_008632895.1 Mastomys coucha
GCCCGGTAAGTATTAGGGGTGAAAGTTACTTCCGGAGGGGAGGGGCACCCAAAGGTAGAATGTCCTAATGCGTATGTCGGGGGAATCTGTACTCCATCAAACTCAGAGAAGGTTGGCAAGACCTTATCTGGGAATCTGGAGGTCTTCTCCCTGACTGATTCTATTAATTAATATGCCGGTGTCTGTGTGGCTGGTGTGGCTGGTTACTAGCAATCTGGTAAATGGAAAAAAAACACAGAGCTGAATGGTGCCCGAGTGTGTTACGGCTCACGTGGTTATGTCTCATGGTGTCTGGTGAGGGGACGGTGAAGTCACATACCTATATTGACTGATCGATAGCAGCTGCTGCAGTTTCGCAGCCCGCCCCGGCTCCTGCCTGGCCCTAGTCGCCCCGGGCCGGCCGAGCTCCCCCGCGCAGGGTCCGGGCCGCTGCCGGCGGGCAGGAGGCAGCACGGCTGTTTCCACGTGGCCATGGTGGACCAGGTGGAGGTGGGCGGGACACAGCCCAGCGGCGGTGGTGGGGTGGCAGCGGTGGCAGCAGCGGTGGCAGCGGCGGCAGCAGCGGCGACGGCCGCCACACGTGGTCGTGCCCGCGTCTGCTCCGGCAGTGGACAGGCGGTGGACGCAAACCTCTGCGCTCCCGGGTTCGGCACCAATGATAGCTTTGGCTTGCAGTGGCGCGTCCACAGACACCAGATACAAGCAGCTCTGTGTTTTTGGACGTTTAATTAGGGGGGGGGGGAGTGAGGACCACGGCGCATGAAGGGAGAGAGAGAGGAGAAAGAGAAGAGAGAGAGATGGAGGAAAGTACCCATATATTTATATGTGTGGTGACGTAGTAATGTAGGTAAAGGTGGGAGCTGAACCAAATGGATTCTGGGAATATGGTCACCGTTGCCCTGGCGACAG
Source organism: Mastomys coucha (assembly GCF_008632895.1). Classification (NCBI taxonomy): domain Eukaryota; kingdom Metazoa; phylum Chordata; class Mammalia; order Rodentia; family Muridae; genus Mastomys; species Mastomys coucha. The sequence continues at coordinate 121,635,924 of NC_045030.1, forward strand.
GTCTGTGGACCTGCCCACATATCTGCTGCAGGCAGGTTCTGGATGCTAACAATCTTCATATCCTTGGTTATAGGCATTGTTCTCAGCTATCTAGGGTCATAACATTTGCTTGCCCAGCTAAAAGAAACAAGAAGAATTCTATGCCTATTATAGAATGTTATCTAGTCACTTCAAGTTCATCTTATCCAGTGAATCAGAGTGATTCCCTCAGAGGAACATGGATTCTTTTGGAAAACACAGGTATCTGTAAAGCTTGTTTACATAGTTATAATTTCTTAGAATTTATGGTGTGTGATATACAGGAAAAAATTTGAACCAGTCACCTTCTTTTTTCTCATTTTTAATTTTAAAATATTAAAATTATAGTTCAGTCTTTATCTTGTCCCCAGTCCACCCTACTACTGTTCCTCATCCCATTCTTCCCACCTAGTCTCCAAGAGGATGTCCCCACTTCTCCCACTGCAATAGACCACCCCACTCTGTGGGTCTTCAAGTCCCTTAATGGTTAGGTGCATCTTCTCTCTGAGGCCAGAGCAGGCAATCCTCTGCTGTATCAGCAAGTATATGCTGCCTGATTGGTGGCACACTGTCTGAGAGATCTTGGGGATCCAGTTTTGTTGAGATATCTTGTCTTCTTATGGGGTTACCTTCTTCCTTGGCTTCTTTGAGATTTTCCCTAATCCAACCACTGAGGTCCCAAGCTTCTGTCCATTGGTTTTATGTAAATATCTACATCTGATTCTTTCAGTTCCTTTTTGGGACTCTCAGAGGGCAGCCATGCTAGGCTCCTGTCTGTAAACACACCATAACACCAGTAACAGTGGCAGGCCTTGGAGCTTCCACTTGAGATGTTTCCCAATTTGAGCCTGTCACTGGACCTCCTTTTTCTCAGTCTCTACTCTGTTTTTGTCTATGCAGTTCTTTTAGACAGGAATAATTCTGGGTTAGAGTTTTTTTAGTGTGGGATAGCAAATCCATACCTCCACTTGATGCCCTGTCTTTTTACTGGATATAGATTCTACAAGTTCCCTCTCTCCACTGTTGGGCATTTCATCTAAGGTCCCTCCCTTTGAGTCCTGAGAGTCTCTTACCTCCAAAGTCTCTGGTACATTCTAGAGCTTCCCCTTAACTTCTGAGGTTGCTTGTTTCCATTCTTTCTGCTGGCCCTCAGGGCTTCACTCCTGTCCCCTATACACACCAACATCTGATCATATTCCCCTTTCCCCATCCCTGTCCCCCCTCCTATCCAAGTATCTCCTTCCCTCTGCCAACTCCCCATGATTTCTTTCTTCTCCCTCCCAAGTAGGATTGAGATATACTCACTTGGGCCCTTTTGCTTGTTAACCATCTTGAATTCTGTGGATTGTATATGGGTATTGTATATATTTTTAGCTATTATTCACTTATTAGTGAGTATATACCATGCATGTCCTTTTATGTCTGAGGTATCTCACTTTGAGTTTCATTCATTTGCCTGAAAAACTCACGATGTCCTAATTTTTAATAGCTGAGTAGTATTCCATTGGATAAATAAACCACATTTTCTGTATCCATCCTTCTGTTGTGGTTGTGGAACATTTGGGTTGTTTCCATTTTGAAGCAACTCCACTCAAGTCAGGGACAAGACAAGGATGCCCAGTCTGCCCATATCTATTCAACATAGTACTCGAAGTTCTACCTAGAGCAATAAGACAACAAAAGGAGACAAAGGAGATACAAATTGGCAAAGAAGTCAAGGTATCAGTATTTGTGGATGATATGTTAGTATACATAAGCAACCCCAAAATTCTACCAGAGAACTTCTACAGTTGATAAACAACTTCAGCAAAGTGGCTGGATATAAAATTAACTCAAATAATAAATAGCCTTCCTTTATACAAAAGATACATGGGCTAGGAAAGAAATTAGGGAAAGAACATCCTTCACAATAGTCACAAATAATGTAAAATATCTTGGTTTGACTCTAACCAAACATGTGAAAGGTTGGTATGACAAGAACTTAAAGTCTCTCAAGAAAGAAATTGAAGAACACCAACCTCCTTCTTTAACTACCTTTAAAATATTTTTTATTTCACCTTAATTGTTCCTAAAATGTTAGGGTCTCCATACTGCCTTCTGAGTTATTCTGTAAATTACAACTTTATAAAAATACGTGGCCTAAAGCCAAGAAAAACAGAACAAAACTTTCTATGATAGCCATGCTTATGCAGGCAGGTTGTTGATAAGCTTTCTTGGGCTTGGATGAGTTGATTCTTTCCTTGATATGTGGCTGTTTTGGAAGGTTTGTTTTCTATGTAGTGAACTTGACTGGTACCATTATTCTATTTTATGTATATTTCATCCCTCTTGGCCTATTTTTCTACATGGCAAAATGTCTCATGTTGATAGAAGTAATAATGACAGGGAAAACAATCATGGAAGGTATAGCCTCAAAGCAAGCCCTTTGTTCTTTGTTAGAATGTGTTATAGTATAAAGACAAAAAAATTCAGTCTGTTTCAATGATCATAAGGTAAAAGCATGGATGCAAGGGTGTATGAAGAAATGAGACTACTCACTTTATCTACTGCAATTATCTTAATTTGTTATCATGAATCACTTTCTGTATGACAAATATGAGAGATAAGATTATGATACCAGCCTGTCAGTGTCTCAATATAAGACAAGATATAAATTTAATTTCTTTTCAATTATCATGTATCATTTTAACATGAAACTTAAAGACCTGACTTGTCAATCCTGTTTCTTCATCAGAAGTAAACTAAAGTAACTTAGAAAAATCTCATCTCATCAAAGTACTGTTTTACAAATCCAGTGTGTTGTTGAAAGTTTGTTTCTTTTACAATTTTATTTAATTAGCCAGATTCATGTTGTAACTTTGACAGCTCTATTCCTACCCATCCTTATGAGAAATATTAATCAGTCAATATTTCTTTAATTTGGCATTTCAGTAATAACATAAATAAAACCACATATTATATTCTGTATTGATCTTCTGACTTCAGCATAGGTCCATCCAAGTTCCTTATGTCAATAGTTTATTTCTTTTTGTGCTTATTGAGGCATATTTCATAATGAGACTAAATCATAACATGTTTAATCATTATTTATTTGAAAATGTTCCATTTTTCTCATTTTGTGTTATTGCAAATAAATATACTATAATATTTAAATATAAGTTTATATGGACATGAACTCATTTCTCTGGAATTGTTCAAGTAAAATTCTGGGTCATAAGATTGTGGCTTTCTCAACTTTATTTTACATAGTGAAGAAAAATTGTAGCTCATTAAAGTTTATAGCATGATATTCTGATATTTGTATAATGCTGTGAAAAGATTCCCATAATCATGTCTAATGTATTATAGATTATTGTCAGCATGCTATAGTTATGTCTCCATAACTTATTCAAAGTATAGCAACAGTGCTATACTTTGTTGTGACAGTAATGTTCTTGAACCCCCAAAGACTGCTAAGGAGTAGATTCTGATATAATCACTGTAGGGTTTCTTTATTCAAGCCTGAGCTTGGCTCCCCACCAACACTGACACAGCAGGAAAGTGGAGCCCTGAACCTAGTCTTAGACAAGCATTTATAGCAGCAAGAAGAGAGTACCTACCTTGAAACACATCTGATTGGGGGACAGTTATGGCCTTTAATGTAATTGTCTGGTTCTGAGAGACAAACCATAAATGCAACTTCTATTTTCCTCCTGACTAGTGGTTGGTAGAAATTGATGTGTCAGGCACAGACTTGTGATCTGAGGGTGCAGATTTGTTGGAGAATAACCTGGAAACTTGCGCTAGAAGCAGGATTTGTTGGGAGGTAGCCTGGAAAGTGGGGCTCGGTATTTGCCTGTTAGTTTACTTGGGTTCAACCTTAAGTCACATTCTCTAAGATGAAGTTTGAACCCAAATGATTTGGTCTCTCACTTTAAAATTAATTAATTTTATGTGTATAGATATTTTGCCTGAACATGTGTTTCTGTACCATGTGCATGCCTGATGACCATAGAAGTTGGAAGAAGGCTACAGCTTGTGGGACTGTTTTCTGGTTTAAACTCCAGATATCCAGCAGATTAATCTGCAAGGGATGGAAGGAAGTCTGTCATATGCTCCAAGACACTAGGCTCCTGACACAAGGCCCCAGCTCCATAATTCTGTGGCATTCAGTCAAGTAGGCTGTCTGGACTCCACCCCCACAGTTACAAGGCAACAGTCAGGATAGCCTGAGCCCACTATGAAAGGACCTGCTTTCCCCCTTCTTGCTCTCTTGCTCCCTCTCTTACCTCTTACTCTCTTACTCTCACCCTCCCTTCCCCCCTCTCTCCATGTGGCCATGGCCGGCCCCTATTTCTCTACACTTCTCCCCTTCTCTGCCTTTGTACAATAAATGCCTCAGGACCATGGAGTGGTCTCTGCTCATCAGGATCTATTGTGCTGGAACAATGGAGCAGGTTTCACTCTAAAGAGCTATGCATCTAACCTCCTACCTGGAAGCCTCCCTGATCTCCAGCCAAAACAAGCAGCCCACTGAGCCAGCCGCCTGAACTAACCAGACTCTCTCCTCCCAGCAGTAACCTACCAGAGCTCTCCTCCTACCCTTTTCCTTTCAGGCCTCTGGGCCAGAGTCTGTCCGAGGGTCCCCACCTGTTCTCAGCTCTTCTGTAACATACAGCAGCATCTGGGATGTCCCATAGTAAGAACCTGTCCTGCTTAGCCTCCTTGTGGCCCAGGGACCCCCAGAACCAGCTCTTCTGTGGTGCCCAGCTGTGTCAGCAATGCCCAAGAGTTAGAGCCAGACTCCAACAGGTCCACCAATTCAATCCCCTTGGTAACTGTACCATCCATATTGTTTTAAAATGGTACAATCAGCATGGTAATGAAGATATCTTTTCAACACACAGATTTTAATTATTTTAAATTAATTAATTAATTGGCAATAAGTGAAAGTTCTATTAACATTTGAGAAATCTCTCAATGATTTTTACAGTTACTGGATGAGTTCACGTTCCAATAGCAAAGAAGAGCTCTTTTTTCTCCACATTCTTTCTTCTCTCTCTCTCTTTCTCTCTCTCTCTCTCTCTCTCTCTCTCTCTCTGTGTGTGTATATATATATATATATATATATATATATATATATATACATATCTATATCTATATCTATATCTTTCTCTCTCTGTGTGTGTGCTTACATTTAGCTTTCTTCTTGTGATATGGAGGACCATTTGTATATAAACTAAAGAGGTAAAATGATCTCTGCTTTCAGGTGGTATGATTTTTATATATGGTAGACTTTAAATATAAAATAAATTTGATAGAACTGATAAATGAATTCAGCAAAGTTGCAATATACAAAGACAACATGAAAAAAAATCATTGAACGTGTATGCACTAACAATGAACTTCTTCACTGCTATATAAGGGAAATGATACCATTTATAACAGCATTAAGAATAACACAATATTTAGGAGCAAACTTATCCAAAGAAATTAAACATTTGTATACTTATCTTTAAACAATGTATTGATGGAAGGAACCAAAGATAAAAATAACAAGACATTCTATAATCATAGACCAGGTAGTTCTAGAAAGTCAATACTAATATTTCAAAATCAAAACATCATTTTTTAAAGAGTACAGAAAACGTTGAAAATTTATGTATAGTCAGAATCTCAAGGAAAAATAGAGAAATAAAATATATTGTTATTTAAAATACATTCTATTGTTTATTAATTAATGGACAAAAAAGAGTGGTATGTTTAAGCAATTAAAAAATCAATTTTATAAAAAAAAGGAACTCCTGTCATAATCAGCAATAAGGTAGCAGTAAAGATGGACATTGAGATGGTATGCTAAGTAAAATATACCGGTCACAGAAGAAAAACTGTTTCATATCCCTATTTTTATGTATCACTGTAAATAGTCAAAATCAAAGAATCAACGTATATATATAATAGTAGTCATCAGAAGACTTGGTAGAAGAAGATATGAGGTGTAGGCATTACACAGGTATACATTTTCAATTGTATATGATAAGTACAATATAAAATCTGAATGACTTAATACTTTTAGTTTAAATAGGGATGCTATGAGGTGACACACATACTTATTACCATGTTTTTTGTTTAAACTGATTTTGTAATGGCCATATACTTATATACAAACTCACCAATTTGTTAAAATTAAATATGCAGGGCTTGTTTTTACATCAGTTGTACATGTGTAACTTTATTTTTTTTTTATTTTTTTTTTTTGGTTTTTCAAGACAGGGTTTCTCTGAATAGCCTTGGCTGTCCTGGAACTCACTCTGTAGACCAGTCTGGCCTTGAACTCAAGAAATCCACCTGCCTCTGCTCCCAAGTGCTGGGATTAAAGGCATGCGCCACCACCACCCGGCGTAACTTTTTTTTTTAAATTATATCATATGAAAGTACACAATGTCTTGCTTAGTTACCTGTGTCTACAGCTATGGTGAATTTATATAATCACAGAAGGTAGCTTGTCAATAATTCCCTATATTTGATTAATGCAAAGAAGTCAACATTTTGCTGCTGAACAAGAAAAAACAAGAATAAGTGTAACTTAACTACAATGAGAATGAAATGTGTTTTGTAGAATGACTAGTCATCTTTCATGTAAAACAACTAGTTTTTCACTCTATCTTCAAGTGGATATTTAAATTAAAGCAAGAGATTACTTTCCTATAGGAATCAAATTAGACACTATATCCATTAGTCATTAAATGAGACCAAGCAATACTTCCTAAATTTTTTTGTAAAACAAAATCAATCTTCATAAAATATAAAGCCTCCCCTCCCGCTGCAAAAGGAATTCTAAAACTTAGTAATTATTTTAAATCAGGTTGTGGATAAAAATGACATACTACATGAAAACAGTGATTTTTCTTTCAGGGTAGAAGTAACTCAAATTCGGTTAGAGAGATTCTGGCTTAATCTTTAAATGTCCATACTACTAAGACAAAGGACCAGAGTTAGATTCCCAGCCAGTTAGGATTCTATGTGAGATGGCTTACAAACAACTGTAATTTCAGCTCCTGGGTGTCAGCTACCTTTGCCTTCCAGAGGCATCTTGACTCACTTGTAGACTTGCTGGCTGGATTTATGTTAACTGAGCACAAACTACAATCACTCTCCAAAAAGGGAGCCTCAATTGAGAAAATGATTCCATGAAATTGGGTTGTATCTATGCCTGTAGGACATTTTCTTAATTAGTGATTGATGGGTGAGGGCCAAGTCCATTGTGGATGGTGCTCTTGGGGCAAGCAATGAAACTTATTCTAAGTACTACAATTTTTTGCAGATTCTATTTTAAAACAAGGAGAAAATAAATTCAAGGTCCCATGGCCTAGGAAACCTAGAAATCTCCGGGACAACCTTTAATGAAACAGAGTCCAACCATCGCAAGGACAAATTCTCTATTTTGCTGGCATGATCAAACAAGTTCATGTTCCCAGGTCTAGGAACGAACACCTATCCTACTTCTCCAAATGTTTTCTCATTTTTTTTTTAATAAGTGGTAAAGGATAGAGTAACTGTTGTTATGTAAACCAAGGCCTATAAGTTGTAAAAATATATAACCAATTGCCTGTTATGCTCTAATTAACTACATGCAACTGACTCACTCCATTGTTCCTTTATCACTCTGAGCTCCAGACATAATAATATCTAAGAGAAAGATTTAAAGACCTTGAAACCAGGTGCCCTGGATACAGCACAGTCGCCAATGGGTACTCTCTTACTTAAGCTGATATGTCAAAATACAATTGGATAACACCTCAACCCTCCAACCCCCCCTTTTTTTGTATTTCCATCCTTTGAAAGTGTTGTACACTCTCCTTTCAGGGATACAGTTCAGGTTCTGAAATAGCCTCCTGCCCAAGCACTTAGAAAATAAAGCTTGAATTTTTAAGGTGCCTCATCTAAAGTGAGTTTTCTCAGCTTCAACCCTGAACACAACAGTGCCAACCCTGGGCTGGTGGTCCTAGGTTATACAAGAAAGCAGTCTGAGTAATCCATGGGGAGCAATCATGTAAGCTACACCTTTCCATGACCTCTGCATCATCTTTTGCTTCCAAATTCCTGCCCTGCTTGAGTTTCTGAACAGCCTTCTTCCAATGATGAGCAGTGATGTGAAAGTAGAAGCCAAATAAACACTATCCTTCCCAATGTGTTTTTGGTCATAGTGTTTTTTAACAGCAAGAGTAACTCTTAAGTCACACATACCCATACATAGACACATATGCATGCATAATTAGAAACAAAAATACAATATTTTAAAAGAAAGTTTCTAGATAAATACAATGTAAATGCAAAAAAAAAAAAAAGTAGAAAGAGTACTGGCATTTTCACATATACTTGCAACCATATGGCAATGAATGCTTAGCTAAGGATATGCTGTGTCTCCAATGTGTTAATATATTTGGATATTAAAATGTGGTGTGAATATGTTTCCAGACCAAACTGGCTTCAGCTTCAAGTGATGGATTATAGTTTCTGTTGGATCCAAGCCCAGTACTATTGAATCAATTAGAGCAGTCTAGGGGAAGTGTGTTGTTTTTTGCCAGTTACTGCCAATACAAGCAGGACCTTGAAAGTAATTTAAACACTGAATTTACGATTAATATTTTTTTTTATGTTAACAGATAAGTGAATAACCAAGTAGGTAAGTTTATAGCTATATATTTTAAAAATAAATCAGGATTTCTTGCTATTATTTAATAACATTTGATTTTTTTGCTGTTTTTTCACTATCTCCCCTGTTGGAGTTATAACTATCAACACTCTAACCACTAATATTAATATGTGGTCTAAGAAAGAATAAGTATATTAATTTGCATTTCTATGGTATTCTAATGACAAACACATCAGTAACATATTACCAGCTCTGTATTAGAAGTCAAGATAAATAATATTCAATATGTAGCACCAATTTCTGCTCTACAAACTTTTATGTAGTACCTGAATTATTAACATTTAAAACTGTTTTACTACATTTGGCTTATGCGTTGGGCACCAAGAATGAAAATGAAATCTGTCACTGTTCTCTCGTTTATGTTTCCCCAAACAAAAATCTTTATGTGCAAATACTTTCATAAAGTAAGCAAATACTTTGATAAAGTGGACTAGGAAATATACATTTCATCCCCCTGAAATTCACCTGTGAAATGAGCACTAAATGAATACATTTGAATCCCAAACAGATTTTAAGAAGCTGATTTCTGAAGAGAAAGTATATAAAGCTTCATCTACAATACTTTTCTTAATCTAATCATCTCTAGAAAGAAGTCTATTGACAAATAATTCATTTTTACTATCAGTACAAGGCTATTTTTACTATAAATGTTAATTTTACTGCATATATTTGAATCTTCACAATATGATTCTGTGAGATATATACAGAAAATACTGTTTGCTATATTGAAATGTTTAATTAGATTTATCATCTCACATTCTTATATTTTTGTGACAGAAGCAACTAAAATCCACTTTTAAAAAACTAAAAACAATATATAATTTTTAAAATATTAGTTTTCATACTATCCTTTATATCTCTAGATTGATTGCCTTATGTATCTGCTGTGTTGTATTCTATGACCTACATCTCCCTGTTTTCTACTCTTTCATATCAGGAATATTCATATTTTCAGTATTTATTTGATCACATTTTAGGATTTTAGGAATTATTAAACATATAATCCACATAATACATTTGTTTCAGTGTCTAGCTTATTCTTTGTATTACCTACATGGTCTGCAACAAAATGTTTATGTTTGTGATTCTAGTTCTACATTACAGTACAAAATAATCTTAGTTTTTATATGAATACTACAAAATATACAATGAGGATGCATCACCCATAATAACCCAAATTTCAAGGTGGTACAAAAGTACATATATTTTTCATTTATTTGTCTGTGGCTAGATATTTTGGTTGCTTCTAGAGTTTGTTATTATCAATAATGATGTAACAAGTATTAGAATGCAGATAGATCAACAATATAGTAATTTCATCTCTAAGAAATTGCCATTTGGTGCATTTAACTGAGCCTCCTTCAAAAAAATCACCCCAAATAGACTTATTGACAACTTTATACACCTGAGTAGCATACTGCTCCTTATCAGCTGTCAACTCTGAACATGACCTGGAGAGGTCTTTATATATAAAGACCAGGCCTAATGAAACTGTTTTTCATGATTGTACTAGTATGCCTATTTAGGACAATCTCACCAAAATTTTTATAAACTTATTTTGATAATAGCCATTCATGTATGTGGTATCATAATGGTTTTATTTTGCATTCATTGGTAATTAGTGATATTATTAACATTTATGTATGACTACTGTTAATTTTTTTTTATTTATTGGAGAAATGTGTTTCTTTCTTTTGACCAATTTTAATTTTTTTGAAAGAATTAGATTATAATTTTCTCTAAATGGGTTTGAAGAACTCTATATTAACTTTGAACATTGACTCCTTATTAGATATGGACATTAGAATTTCATTTCTCATTTTTTAGGTTACATCTAGTTTGGTTGTTGTACAGAAGCTTTTCAGTTTTATACAATCATATCCAACTATAGAATATAATTAATAATGGCAAATTAAGTGCATATTTCCTTTGTGTCCTCTTTTCTAAGATTTATATGTTTTAGATCTTACATTTAGGTAATTTTACTTTGAGTCGATTTTGTGCATAATATAAAACAATGGATCCAATTATATTAATTTGCATGTAGAAGTCAGTTATCTAGTACAATCTTTTAAAGAGGTTATGTCCCCAGTATGTTTTCTTGGTATGTTTCTTGAAATTTTTAACTATATACGTTCTGACTTATTTATAGAAATATATGATACTCTATTCTAGTCTACCCATCTATTGCTTTTTATGATATAGCATGTGTACATTGCTTTGATTTCTATAGCTTTGCAATGTAATTCCTTTTTAAAGTAGGGAGGCTCTAGACTTGCTTCTTTCTCAGTCTTCCTTTGACTACGTGGAAATTTCTGTTTTGTTTTGTTTTAAAATTTTGTTATTTTGTTGCTCTGTATGAACTCTTAAATTGCTATCTGTTTTTCTTTTTCTTTTTAAAAATCACTTTATTTATCAGAGAGTGCATACCGTGTTTGTTCTTTTGTGATTGGGTTACCTCACTCAGGATGATATTC
>NC_045030.1:121648187-121651329 GCF_008632895.1 Mastomys coucha
GTTTGTTTCTTTGTTTTTTTGGAGGGGAAACTAGGAATGGAGAAATTTACATGTAAATAAAGAAAATACCTAAAAAAAACCTTTATTTTTAATTAAAATATAACTACATATGCAAGGTGGTCGTGGTGTACACCTTTATTCCCAGCACTTGGGAGGCAGAGACAGGTGGATTTCTGAGTTCAAGGCCAGCCTGGTCTACAGAGTGAGTTCCAGGACAGCCAGGGCTACACAGAGAAACCCTGTCTCAAAAATCCAAATATATATATATATACATATATATAATATAAAATTATATATATATAATTTTTATACTTTCTTCAAATTTTCAACATATCCCCTTACTCTCTCTCAAATTTATGTCCACTTCTTTAATTATCATTTGTATGTACACTTACATATTAATGTTTAAATATACAAATGTTAACTTCTGAGTCCATTTAGTATTAGCTTGTTCTATGTGTTCATGTTTTGACGACTAAGTACTTGGTATTGGATAACAAATAATGGAACTCATCCCTGGGAAAAATTATTCTTCCTCTTTTCAGAGTTCTTGTTTGAAGCTCTTCATCTTATGAAACTCTATGAGATTTTCTTAAACTTGCATTGGCATGTCAGTAGTGTTGTCATTATTCAGATCTTCTGTAGGTATCCATACTGTTGAGATTTCATGGGTATAGTACTCCTGTCATAACTAGACTCCCAATATAAATTATTGCTCATACCTCTATATTCCCCCCAGAAGATAAATTTCTATTAGGATTCAAAGAAATTGAGTTGGAACTGACCTGAAAGCCTCTTCCCCAAGAAATCTTTCTTGGGCTATCCCAATTACCAGCACACCAAGATATGCCTAAAGGTGTCACAGTGGTATTAGAAAATCTAGTTGAAGATTATGTCTTTTAGTCGAAATAGTGAACCTAATTGCTGAACAATAATGGCTACCTAAACAGGACTTGAGCAATGATACCACAATTTGAGATGCAAATATCAATGAAGTAAATTTCATTGAGCCCTACCACTAGATGAAGAGCTACAGCAAAGTAATGACTACTGATTGTGTGATACACTCTCCCCCGTGAATGAGTCTCCTAAATGATTGTCCATTACAAAATGATCATCTCTAAAAGCATATATACAACATCAACACTGAATGGACTCATCAGGTTATATTTATATATTTTTATTGTTTTTTTCTCTTCTTTTTATTAGGTATTATCTTTCTTTACATTTCAAATGATATCTCCTTTCCCAGTTTCTTCTCTGGAAAAAACAAAAACAAAAACCCCTGTTCCATCCCCCTCCCACTACTCACCAACCCACCCTCTCCTGCCTCATGGCCCTGGCATTCCCTTACACTGTGGCATAGAACCTTCAGAGGACCAAGGGCCTCTCCTCCCATTGATGACTGACTAGGACATCCTCTGCTACATATGCAGCTGGGGCCATAAGTCCCACCATATGTACTCTTTGGTTGGTGGTTTAGTCTCTGAAAGCTCTGAGGGTACTGGTTAGTTCATATTGTTGTTCTTCCTAAGGGGCTGCAAACCCCTTCAGCTCCTTTCTCCACTTCTTTCTCCACTTCTTCATTAGGGACCCTGTGCTCAGTCCAATGGATGGCTGTGAGCCTCCACTTCTGTATTAGTTGGGTACTGGCAGAGCCTCTCAGGAGTCAGCTATATCAAGCTCCTATCATCCAGCACTTGCTGGCATCCACAATAGTGTCTGAGTTTGATGATTGAATATGAGAAGGATTCCCAGGTAGAGCAGTCTCTAGATTGTCCTTCCTTAAGTCTCTGCTCCATAGTTTGTCTCTGAAACCCCTTCCATGGGTGTTTTGTTCCCGCTTCTAAGAAGGAATGAAGTATCCACATTTTGGTCTTCCTTCTTCTTAAGTTTCATGTGGTTTGTGGATTATAACTGTCCTTCAAACAAATCAACTGCTGCTACCTTGGGCCATTCAATTCTGTACCCTGGCTAACGATCATCTCAGCTCTACTTTTTGATGGTTTACAATTCCCAATCCCAGAGTATCCAACTGCTTCCTATACTGTCACCTTTGAATACTGCCTGTTGGAAAGGCTATAGTATGCATAGAGGCTAGGGAAGACTAGAGCAAGTTCTCCATCTATGTGATTATGAGGGATCCTTCAGTATTGCTTAGTAAGACTTTGTAGATGTGGTAGATGTATACATTTTAGGAAAGTGTGCCCACATCCCCCATCTGTGCTCTATAATGAAGCTCAATAAACATGTGTGTTTCCCATAGTACACTTTGATGGAATTGCACCTAAATTTTATTGGTAGGACCCTAGGAAAAGAGTAGATCTTGCTTATTTTTCCCACTGGGAAGGAATTTAAGCAAAACTTGTCCTGAGTTGGGAGGATGAATTTGGGAAGACCAATTATATTATACCTGATATGTGTAAAAAGAAAATCAGGTGAAGGGAAGGGTTTGCTTGTGTATGACAATATTTAAAGAGGAAATTTGACATGGTGATTTGTCACTGAAGAGCTTGTGGGAATAGTGACCAAGGCATAGACAATGCAAAGACTAATGAGGCATGCAGATAATGTACTACCACAGGGAAGAAGATGTTACTGGTGAAACCCAACTCAACAGTCTTCAAGTTTTATTGACTGGCATGCATACTTAATATGTGGGCTACCCTATTTTGGGGGAGGGGGAAAAGGAATTGCCAAAGGTCTATAATAGGCATTATAAGCCCTGTGAGTAACACACCATGTTAGTGCCAAGGAAAAACTGCAGAGACAGCCTGGCCAATGCTATGAGAAATAATATATTTCAAGGTAATGGAGATTGACCAGGGGAGACTGAGAATTTATGTGTGTGGGGAGTATAATGTAGCAATAGGAAAGAAGGATGAAGTTAGTGGCTTAAATATAGTCCTCTATTTAAAATGGATAAAGAGATGGAGAAATGGATATATTGGCTGCATTTTTTATAGTTAACAGCCACAAGGTAGAGAGGGTCCAGATCACAATAGTAATTAAAAGCCCCTCTTGAGAACCCACAACCTGGAACCTCTGTTAAGAATGAGATAATGATAAGAAACATGCAACATGTAATAAGGACACATGCTCCACCATGTTCATAGCAGCCTTATTTATAATAGCCAGAACC
>NC_045030.1:121652090-121656641 GCF_008632895.1 Mastomys coucha
AAAAAAAAAAAAAAAAGAAAAGAAAAGAAAGGGAGTGATCCAGAAGTGATTGTAAATGCCTCTTTTGTCAGACCTTTAATATAGAGAAAGTGAAAAAAGCTATTATCCAGCATAGTGATGGATGCCTGAACAGTTGGCCAATGCAGAAGACTATTGTAATCAGAAAATACTTAGCATCAGAGGTGTTTGAAGCAGGGAAAATTTACAAATGAGCAATGAGGTAACCCCTAATCAACAGGATTGTGAGGTTATGGGACATGAAAACACAAAGGATAAGCCTGAGTGCAGCAAAAAAAGAAGGCTGAACAATATAATGACTCATTCCTTCTTGAGACAAAGACTTCATAATCTAAGGCACTCTGAGGGAAATTATTCATTGATGAATTAGCTCATGCTCATGAGAACCTAAATTTACAGGTACTTGGTTACCCTCAGCTGAGGTCCTAAGTATGAATACTAGGGACTGAAAAACAATAGAAGATAGGCATATCTTGATAAGAAAACTAGAGACGGGGAAGGAATTATTTGATTCCCAAATCAATGACTCAGCCAGACTAAACTATGTTTAAAGAAGAAAGAAGAAATTGATTCAGCAGGGATCACAAAGCATGCATTGAGCATTAGTGGCTGTCTTCAACCATTTAGAAGAACATGATCTCTAGGAATCAGTTAAGGCTTTAGTTGATCTAAATGATTTAGTTCACCATGTACACTGGGTTAGAAAAGTGCTAAAGTGAAAAGAAGCTACTGAGAGGAGGAGAGTAAGGAAAAAGGGCCTTTCCAGGTCCCTTAAGAACAGCTATGTCTAGACTTGGATTATTCAGAAATTTCTAATGACAAAACTGATGAGCAACTCAATGTTGCCTGTGGAGGGCCTTAAAGCCAGTCCAGCAATTCAACATTAAATTAAAGGTAAGGGCATACAAGAGGTATAGGTGATTGCTACTGTTTGTACTGATGAGGATGAAGTCATCTCATGGGGGGAGTTTCTCAGCACTTCCTCAGATGGAGTGGTTAAATTTGTGATGGTGAGACCCACGCAGGGCAAAATGAAGGCCTTATGCTGTGTTGATTTGTTAGTTACTTATCTATAGGCAGAATACTTGGACCTTCATCCACAGAAGAGTAGAATGGACATTTATTTATGTTAACCCCCTGAAGCATCAGGGCTAAAGGAGGGTGAGGTGGACACCTAAGGGGAGGAAACCATATAGATAAAAATGACAAAACTCATCCTGGGTGTGAGCAATTACCCACCCCTTATTCATATAATGTGTATGCCTAGGCCTTATGAGAGGACAGAAGGATGCAATGGTATTTGAATATATGGCTTAAATAGGAATACATTAAATGGTGGCTTAAATAGGAATGGCCCCAGTAGGTTCATCTATTTGAATATTTGGTTATTAGGAGTGTCACTATATGAGAAATACTAAGAGGTATGGCCTTGTTGGAGTAGGTGTGTCCTTGTCAGATAAAGTGTGTTACTGGGGCTGGGCTTTGAGGTTTCAGAAGTTTAATCCAGGCTCAGGGGCTCATTGTCTCTTCTTGTTGTATGCCAATCTAAATGTGGAACTCTCAGGTACCTCTCCAGTACCATGTCTACCTGCATGTTGCCATGCATCCCACAATTAAACAATAATGGACTAAACCTCTGAACTGCAATCTAGCCCCAATTAATGCTTCGCTTTATAAGATTTTCCATAGTCATGATGTCTCTTCACAGCAATAGAACACTGACTAAGATGGATGCCCTAAAAGTATACATGCTTACCCTACTCTTGGAGGATTTCTTCTGAGATTGTAAATGGTAAAAGAAATTGTGATTAGAGAGGACAAGGTAGAAGCCCATAAATTTATCACCCTAAAGGGGCCTTGAATATCAAAAAGTAGAGGGTCCCCTGGGGAATATAATAATATAACAGAAACCGTCCAGGAATTTGAAAGGGTAGAGATCATCTATCTACCCTAGCTGAATCAGAAGAATAGTTTATATTCACATGGTATAGATGTCAGTGGATCTTCAGAGTACTTCCCCAAGACCTACCATTTATCATGTGTTGATGACCAGGCAATTGGCCCTGGTACCTTGTCTGTCCTCCAGGAAGACATTCCACAATGTAGATAACAATGCTAAGGTCTGAGTAATTTGCATATTTAGAAGCTCATTTGGGAGATTTACAAATAAACCTTACAAATAGGAGCTCAGTCCACATAATGTATAGGGTCCAGGTAGACAATAAGCTTTAAGGTGTATTTTGGCCAAGTGAGCCATGATACCTGATAAGATGATTGAAAAAAAATATTGCAATAACCAGTGCCTCTGAAAGGAAATAGTTTCAGATATTTTGGGTACTTTGTGTCCTGTAAAAGCTTTGTGCTCCACTTCATTAAGATCACATGTCTTCAGTGTAATCTGATAAAACAGGTGTCCTGTGGGTTTGGGATAGAAAAGCCCAAGAAGCCCCTGAGCAAACTGAAATACTTCTAAAAGAAGCTAAACAGTCTTATAACTCAACCACCTAATGTTACCTTTTGCTAGAAGTCACTCAGAGCCAAGGGGATATGATTGGGGCTTCTAACAACAATCAGGGCAAACTATCCCAATATGATTTTTATCCTAGTCAAAGAAAAGTGCAGATGTTATGCAAACAACCTTAAAAAAGCAATTGCTGGAAATTGAAAAGGCCTTATAACAGGTCACCACTTTACTGGCTTCACCTTATCACAAAAACTATGTATCACATATATGTGTGACCTGAGGCCTTTTGCAATATCCTCTCCTCATTTTAAGACAGAAGGGGTAAAGCAAAACCCAAAACATGCTGCGATAGTGACATGCATATTTACAGTATCAAGGGGACTAGTCAATAAATCTAATCACCAATTCTAAGTGTATTTCAAGCTACTGGGCCTCCCAGATCAACTCCTGTAATTGACCCTCTTATCCCACCTGGTCAAATGCTAGGATGGGCACTATCAATTACTGCTGATTCCTGTTTCATGGATGGTACCAGCAGTGTCTTCAAGAAGAATGGGTAGTGGTAGTATCTGCAATATAAATGAGCACGGACACTATATAGCTATAAAGAAAAAAAGAAAGTAAACCAGTTGGTAGTCTGTGCTAATTTGTACTATTTGTACTAACAATTAGTCAGTATTCAAAGATCTGAACTTAAGAATGGATGAATAATAGGGAAATATGTCAAGTGATGGGATTGCCATTGTAGGGCAATAGATGT
Source organism: Mastomys coucha (assembly GCF_008632895.1). NCBI lineage: Eukaryota > Metazoa > Chordata > Mammalia > Rodentia > Muridae > Mastomys > Mastomys coucha. The sequence goes on from NC_045030.1 coordinate 121,655,333, forward strand.
AAAAAAAAAAATGACAGCAAGGTAAAACAGGAGCTTGAGATCCTGGTGGTTTATGATGTAGAAGTCCATTATCTTTTGACTCCTCTGGGGAATCAGGATACTGATGCCATCACCATGGTAAGGACTATCTGCTTCCACCTAAAAGGAGTTCATTGGATTCATATAAACTTTAAGAGCCAGAACAGATGGAACATAGCTAAACTTATTGCTATTCCACTAAAATACTGACATGCAACATAGTGTCCAATCCTGTTATGCTTGTTCCCTTTATAACTTTGGTAGATATATATTAAGGAGAACTTGCGCATACCTCAACCTGTTTCATGAGAAACTAGCACATAGATTATGGTACAATTTGGTTCCAAGTGTCCCTGCCAGCCAGTAAAGTGTATAAATATATTCTTACTTACACAGTTACTACCATAAACTTTATATAGGTCTTTTCCTGCAAGAAAGTAAGAAAAGAGTCTGCCATCAAGAGCATGGACCAATTATTTGTTTCTCTATGATTGCCTACATAAAATTGATAGTGACAGTGGTACTTATTTTGCAAACATTTTTATGCAAACCTGGGATGAGGACTGTCAGCTGTAATGGTATGTATACCTCCTCTACCCCTATTGGGGATATGGCTACCTGAGAGAAAGAAAGGTATGCTAAAACAAAGATCAATGGCCTCAAGTACAAAAGGGACTTTATGTGTATGGGAAGTGGTCCTTCAAAACACTGTATGCTTGTTATACAAAAACTCCAGTTCCAGAGGTAGGCTATTCCACTATGAGACATGATCTAGGGAAACCCAAGAGCACCCACAACTAGAAAGCTTATTGCTGCAGATAATGGTTGTATGCCAGAACTGGGCAGTAAAACCCTATTGCTAAAGGTACTGAATGATGTAATTATGGATGATGCAGAATTCCAGCTGAGATTAAGATGAAAGCATCCTATTCCCCTACATGCAAACATTAAACAGTGTTGTTCATAGTATATGAAAGTACTGTGAAGGGAACTGTTGCCAACATATATAACTAAGGACAGGCTGTGATGATGGACATGGTAAGCAAGATATTTTCACTTGTGAAATAGTGCCCCGAGCTGCATATCTATAATGAACAAATTTCCAATTGGATTAAAGGTCTTCTCCAGGGTGTGGAACCTATATCCTGTGTGGCAGGCCATAACCTCCAGTGATGGGAGAAATTAAAAACCCTAGTGGAGAAGCCACTAGGTTTTTGGAAGGATTCGATACACTGGACAAGCTGCTTTCAACTAACACACACACACATACACACACACACACACACACACA
>NC_045030.1:121656651-121660375 GCF_008632895.1 Mastomys coucha
CACACACACACACACACACACACACACACACACACACACAAAGAGATAATCTCCCACACAGGATTTCATGTTGACTCGTCTTTAGCTCTTGTGATCTCTGTTACCAGGAAAGTTATTTTTCTGGACCCCAAATCATTTTTAAAAAGGAAGGGCAGTAAGCTTAGCAGCAAGCAATTGAATTGAGGGAGTGGACATTGTTCTTTAAGGGACTATTTTCTCCTATTTAATTCAGATATTTAATTAAAAATACAATATTTCTTGAAGTTACATTATTTTTTAGCTGAGTTTTCCTATCCAGGTGCTGATGGGTTCATTTTGATTAACTCTTAAGGAACAAGATAAAAATATTTCCTTATAATTTTATAATTTGGGGGGCAGGTTGGATGCCACGTCTCCACTGTAGGACAGAGAAATAATTCATTAGACCGAAATTCATGCAAAGGTACATTTAGAGAAAGTGAAGAAAATAAAGAATATATCTATAAAACATCCTATTACTGGGTTATTCCTCTTTCCTTAATGGTCTCCAACAAAGCCCTGTTATCTCATGCCTTTAATGTCCTAATTTATATCCTAAGAAGGGGCTTTGTGGTGCTTCCTTCTTTCTTCTACATGGAATTTTAAGATGAGACATTGTGAAAATTTTCTTTAAGAAATTAGTGTAACATTCAGGAAAACAGGAAATGATGTCCAAAGACAAGGGAGTTATCTATCCTCTATGATATAGACATCATCTAATGCCTGAAACATCACATCATTACAATTTATTTTTACCAGTGACTTATCCACATACAAGTTATTGTTCTTTGTTCTTTGGTTGTCATTCAATGAATATAAAAATGTTTTGATTCTCAATTATTTTGCAGTAAACATATGTATGTCTGCAGTTTCATTCTGAGGTGAACAAATACTATATTTGGATAGCACTGTGGTTTTAAATACAAGAGAATCCCAACTAGTAATGCATTAATCTCAAATTATTTTATCTCCCTTCAGATTTTAAATCTCAAATCTACCAATTACCAGTTGTGAACACTTAGGAAAGTTGTTTAACCTCTTAAATGTCTAGTTCCCCAGATGATTTATGATCTTCCCCACCTATGCAAAGGGTTATCTTGATAACTAAATATTATGATGAAAAATTATTTTGTTACTGTGAAATCATAGCATAAAAATCTTTTAAGTGTTTTAGCATTCTTATTATTTATATGACTAGATAATGTTTCTTTTTTCTTTTGATACATGGTTTCTCTGTATAGCCCTGGCTGTCCTGGAACTTGCTCTGTAGACCAGGATGTCCTTGAACTTAGAAATCTACCTGCCTCTCTCTTCCAAGTGCTGGAATTAAAGGCATGTGCCAATACTGCCTGATTTATGACTACATATTACTATTATACATACTACCATTATATATGATATTATATATTATAATATATGTTACATATATTCCATTGGAATGGCTTGTTGACATTTGTGGTTATTTACAGAATAAAGCTTTTTTGTGTTTATCTTCTGCAATTATGACAAAGGGATTTTCAAAATTTTTTATTGGATATTTTCTTTATTTACATTTCAAATGTTATTCCATTTCCCAGTTTCCCTCCCTCCCAGAAACACCTTATCTCATCTTTCCATCCCCTGCTTTTATGAGGAGGTTTATCCACCCACTTACACACTCCACTTCCTTGCTCTAGATTCTCCTACACTGGGGCATCTATAAAGCCTTCATAGGGCCAAGGACCTCTCCTTCCATTGGTTGATGACAAGGCCATCATCTGCTACATATGCAGCTGGAGCCATGTGTACTCTTTTGTTGATGGATTAGACCCTGGGAATTCTGGGGGGTCTAGTTTGGTGATACTGTTGTTCTTTCTATGGGGGTTACAAACCACTTCAACTCTTTCAGTCCCTTCTCTAAGTCCTCTAATAGGAACCCCATTCTCAGTCCAATGTTTTGCTGCTAACATCCAAATATGTATTTGTAAGACTCTGGCAGCCATATCAGGTTCCTTTTAACATGCACTTCTTGGCATCCACAATAGTGTCTGGGTTTGGTAACTGTATATGGGATAAATGCCCAGGTGGGACAGTCTCTGGATGGCCTTTCCTTAAGTCTCTGCTCTACATTTTTTCTCCATATTTGCTCTTGTGAGTATTTTGTTCTCCTTCTAAGAAGGACCGAAGCACCCACACTTTGGTTTTCCTTCTTATTGAGCTTCATGTGCTCTGTGAATTGTATCCTGGTTACTTAGAGAATTTGGGTTAGTATCTACTTATCAGTGAGTGCATACCATGTGTTTTCTTTTGTGACTGGATTACCTCACTCAGGATGATATTTTCTAGTTCTATCCATTTGCCTAAGAATTTCATGAATTCACCAGGCAATGGTGGCACACACCTTTAATCTCAGCACTTGGGAGGCTGAGGTAGGTAGTTCGAGGCCAGCCTGGTCTATAGAGGGAGTTCCAGGATAAACAAGGATAAACTGTCTTGAAAATCAAACCAAACCAAAACAAAACAAAAAGAACAACAACAAAAAAGAACTTCATGAATTCATCATTTTTAATAGCTAAGTAGTACTACATTGTGTAAATGTTTTGTATCCATCCCTCGGTTGAAGTACATCTGGGTTCTTTCCAGGTCCTGGTTATTATAAATAAGGCTGCTATCAACTAGTGGAACATGTGTTCTTATTACATGTTGGAGAATCTTCTGGGTATATGCCCAAGAGTAGTATAGCCGGGTCCTCTGGTAGTACTATGTCCAATTTTCTGAGGAACCAAAACTGATTTCCAGAGGGTTTATAACAGCTTGCATTCCTACCAGCTATGTCCTCAACAGCATCTCCTGTCACCTGAGTTTTTATCCTAGCCATTCTGACTGGTGTGAGGTGGAATCTCAGGGTTGTTTTGATTTGCATTTCCCTGAAGACTAAGGATGTTGAATATTTCTTTAGGTTCTTCTCGGCCATTCAGTATTCCTCAGTTAAAAATTCTTTTTTACCTCTGTACCCCATTTTTTATAGGGTTATTTGGTTCTCTGGAGTCTAACCTCTTGAGTTCTTTGTATATATTGGATATTAGCCCTCTATCAGATATAGGGTTGGTAAAGATCTCTTTCTAATCTGTTGGTTGACATTTTTTCCTATTGACAGTGTCTTTTGCCTTACAGAATCTGCTATTTTAGGAGGTCCCATTTGTTGATTGATTCTTGATCTTACAGCACAAGCCCTTGGTGTTCTGTTCAGGAATTTTTCCCCTGTGCCCACATGTTCAAAGCTCTTCCCCATTTTGTCCTCTATAAGTTTCAGTGTATCTGGTTTTATGAGAAGGTCCTTAATCCAGTTGGGCTTGGGCTTTATACAATGAGATAAGAATGGATTGATTTGTATTCTTCTACATGCTGACCGACCGCCTGTTGCACCAACACCATTTCTTGAAAATGCTGTCTTTTTTACCCTAGATGGATTTATCTCCTTTGTCAAAGATCAAGTGACCATATGTGTGTGAGTTCATTTCTGGGTCTTCAATTCTATTCCATTGATCTTCATGCCCATCTAAGTAACAACACCATACAGTTTTTATCACTATTGCTCTGTAATATAGCTTGAGGTCAGGGATGATGATTGCCCAGAAGTTCTTTTATTGTTGAGAATATTTTTCTCTATCCTGTTTTTTTTTTTGTTTGTTTAATTCCAAGTGAATTTTCAAATTGCTCTTTCTAA
>NC_045030.1:121660791-121665560 GCF_008632895.1 Mastomys coucha
AATATTGAATAGGTAGGGAGAGAGTGGGCAGCCTTGTCTAGTCCCTGATTTTAGAGGGATTGCTTCAATTTTCTCTCCATTCACTTTTATGTTGGCTATTAGTTTCCCGTATATTGCTTTAACTATGTTTAGGTATTGGCCTTGAATTCCTCATCTTTCCAAGACTTTTATTATGAAATGATGCTGAATTTTGTCAAATGCTTTTACAGCATCTAATGAAATGATCATGTGGTTTTTTGTTTGTTTGTTTGTTTGATTACATAATAGATTACATTGATGGATTTCCGTATATTTCCTCCCTGGGATGAAGCCTACTTGATCATGGTGAATGACTGTTCTGATGTGTTCTTGGATTTGGTTGGCAAGAATTTTATTGAGTATTTTTGCATCAATATTCATGAGGAAGATTTGTCTGAAGTTCCCTTTTTGTCATTTGGTCTGTGTGTGGTTTATATATATATAAGTGTAATTGTGGCTTCAAAGAATTAATTATGTACTGTACCTTCTGTTTCTATTTTGTGGAATATTTTGAAGAGTATTGGTATTAGGTCTTCCTTAAAGTTTTGATAGAATTCTCCACTAAACCCATCTGGTCCTGGACTGTTTTTGGTTGGTCAGACTATTAATGACTGCTTCTGTTTCATTAGGGGTTATGGGACTGTTTAGATGGTTTATCTGATTCTGTTTTAACTTTGGCACCTGTATGTGTCTAGAAAATTGTCCATTTCATCCAGATTTTCCAATTTAGTTGAGTATAAACTTTTGTAGTAGAACCTGATGATTTTTTTCAATTTCCACAGTTTCCATGGTTATGTCTCTCATTTCTGATTTTATTAACTTGGATACTTTCTCTCTGCCCTCTGGTTAGTCTGGAAAATGTCTTATCTATCTTGTTGATTTTCTCATGAACCAGCTTCTGGTTTTGTTGATTCTTTCTATAGTTCCTTTTGGTTCTATTTGGTTGCTTTCAGCCCGAGTTTGATTATTTCCTGCAGTCTACTCCTCTTGGGTGTATTTACTTCTTTTTGTTCTTGAGCTTTCAGTTGTGCTGTCAAGCTGCTAGTGTAAGCTCTCTCAGGTTTCTTTTTAGAGGTACTTAGATCTATGAGTTGTCCTTTTACCACTGCTTTCCTTGTATTCTATAAGTTTTGGTATGATATGTCTTCATTGTTATTAAATTCTAAAAGGTCTTTAATTTCTTTCTTCATTTCTTCCTTGACCAAGTTATCATTGAGTAGAGCATTGTTCAGTTTCCATGTGTATTTGTGTTTTCTGTTATTTTTTTTTGTTAGAATTTAATATCAACCTTAGTTCTTGTTTATCTGATAGGGTGCATGGGATTATTGCAATCTTCTTATATCTGTTGAAGCTTCTTTTGTGGCCAATTATATGGTCAATTTTGGAGAAGGTATCATGAGGTACTGAGAAGAAAGTATATTCTTTTGCTTTAGAATGAAATGTTTTATAAATATTTGTTATATCTATTTTGTTCATAACTTCTGTTATTTTCACTGTATCTCTGTTTAGTTTCTGTTTCCATGATCTGTCCATTGCTGAGATTGGGGTGTTAACATCTCTCACTATTATTGTGAGGTGTTCGATGTGTGATTTGAGCTTTACTAAAATTTCTTTTATGTATTTGGGTGCCCTTTCATTTGGAGCATAGTTGTTCAGAATTGAGAGTTCATCTTGGTAGATTTTTTTTTTGTCTAGTATGAAGTTTCTTTATACTTTCTGATTAACTTTGGGTTGAAAGTTGATTTTATTTGATATTAGAATCCTACTCAGGGCTGTTTCTTGGAACCAGTTGCTTGGAAAATTGTATTCCAACCTTTTCCTCTGAGGTAGTGTCTGTCTTTGTCACTGAATAGTGTTCCTTGTATGCAGCAAAATGCTTGTTTATGTATCTAGAGTGTTAGTCTATGTCATTTTATCAGGGAATTGAGTTCATTTATGTTAAGAGATATTAAGTAAAAGTGATTGTTATTCCCTGTTATTTTTGTTGATACAGGTGGCATTATGTTTGTATGCTCATCTTTTTGGGATTTGTTGAGGGGTTACTTTCTTGCTTTTTCTAGGGTATAGTTTCCTCCTTATGTTGGTGTTTTCCATCTATTATCCTTTGTAGGGCTGGACTTGTGGAGAGATATTATGTAAATTTTGTTTTGTCGTAGAACATTCTGTTTTCTCCACCTATGGTAATTGAGAGTTTTGCTGTATATAGTAGTCTGGGCTGGCATTTGTGTTCTCTTATGGTGTGTATGTCATCTGTCCAAGATCTTCTGGCTTTCATAGTCTCGTGTGAGAAGTCTGGTGTAATTCTTTCTGTTACTTGACATTTTCCCCTTACTGCTTTTAATACTCTTTTTTTTTATTTAATGTATTTGATGTTTTGATTACTATGTGATGATAGCAATTTCTTTTTGAGTCTAATCTATTTGTAGTTCAGTAGGCTTCTTGTATGTTCATGGCTATTTCTTTCTGTAGGTTAGGGAAGTTTTTTTCTATAATTTTGTTGAAGATACTTACTAGCCCTATAAGTTAAAAATTTTGCTCTCTCTATATAAATATTATCCTTAGGTTTGTTCTTCTCACTGTGTCCTGGATGTTTTGGGTTAGAAGATTTTTGCATTTTGCATTTTCTTTGACTGTTTTGTCAATGTTTTCTAATGTATCTTTAGTCCCTGAGATTTCTCTCTTCTATCTCTTGTCTTCTTTTGGTGACGCTTGTATCCTGATCTCTTTTCAAGGTTTTCTAACACCAGGGTTGTCTCCTTTTGTGATTTCTTTATTGTTTCTATTTTCATTTTTAGATCTGGATCATTTTGTTCATTCCCTTTGCCTGTCTGATTGTGTTTTCCTGAAATTCTTTAAGAGACTTTTGTGTTTCCTCTTTAAGGGCTTCTAGCTGTTTACCTGTGTTCTCCTGTATTTATTTAAGGGAATTATTTATGTCCTTCTTAAAGTTCCTCATCATCGTCTTGAGAAGTGACTTTATGTCTGAATCTTCCTTTTCTATTGTGATGGTGTGCTCCGGAATTGCTATGGTGGGAGAATTGGTTTCTGATGATACCAAGTAACCTTGGTTTCTGTTGCTTCTGTTCTTAACCTTGCCTCCTGCCATCTGATTATCTCTAGTGCCCCCTGCCCTGGCTATATCTGACTGGAACCTGTTTTTCCTGTAATCCTGGTTGAGTCAAAAATCCTCAGAGTCTAGCTGTCTCTGTGATCCTGTGATTCTGGGATTCTGTGATCCTGAGAATCTGGGTTTGTCAGCATTCCTAGGAATCAAGCTGCCTCTGAGACCCTAAGAACCTGGTGTGTCTAAATTCCTGGATCCTGAGATTCTGTAATCCCAAAATTCTGGTCATGCTAGAGTGCCTGGGATTGGAGCCTCCTCTAGGGGCTGTGGGACTGGCCACCAAGGTTGCACCCAAGGTAGACTGGTGCATACTTAAAGGAACTTGAGCCACTGGTCTGCTGGGGTTCCTGTGTCCTTGGATCCTGCTGGTCCCAGTTACTCCAGGTGGTGTTGGATCACATGTGTTCTACTCATCCCTGATCCTAATATCTTGAGTGTGCTAGAGTGCCTGGGAGTGGAGACTCCTCTAGTGGCTATGGGACTGTCTGCCAAGTTCACACCCAAAATAAAGTTTTAGGTTCTGTTAGTTCATTGTCTTCTTAAATTCAGTGATCATTAGAAATATGACCTTTAACCAATAACTTAATCTCACTGTTTCTCAGTGTCCTCTTTTATAAAATGAAAATCAAGAAGAATCCTTCTTAAAAGAACTTCTCTGAAGGTCATATTAAATACCCTATATAATAGTAACTACATATGTGAAAAATTTTAGTCTTTCATATGCTAATGTACATTGTGATTTTTCAAGAAAGCATTATATAATGCAGCATATTCCAAATCTCTGACTAAAATACACTTTTAGGAAAATAACATCATTTTGGAAATCACTTCTAGCAAAGACAGACAGTTAAAAAGGCTAAAAATTATTTTATGAGATTTCTTCAGCTTAAAGAAATGGAATATTCAGTAAAAAAGTTGATGGACACCTAAAAACATAATTTGTGTCTACCTCATTGATATGAACTCTTAATTCCTATGGATTTCTAAAATTGAGAGAAGTATTAATTAGATATTACATAAAAATAGTAATAAAAATATAAAATATTCTTGATCTCCTCTGCAAAGAAATCTCACATTATAAAGTCATTACCAGTCTGTGTGTATAAGAAAGAGAGAGAAAATACTAACCCCCAAATTTTCACATTAAACTTTGAGAATCAGCAGCAAAACAAACAAAAAATTAAAACAAGCAAACAAAAAATCCCTATTTGACATCTTGTCTCTTGAAGCATAGGAAACAAATAGAATCAATAGAATAAATATATCTCCAAAATATACAATAAAACTTGGCAAGATTTCTTTCTCAAATGTTAGAATCTATTCTTTCACTTTTGAGAGTGAGCTGTGTTACCTTGTGCCACGGGATGGCCAGTCTGGGCCTCCCTCAACCCGCGGGAGAAATGGGGTCCTAGTCAGGTCTACAAGGCATAGGCGAAGAAATGATGGCAGAGACAATACATAGAAGTGCAGGATCTGAATGTATTTCTTAAAAATGGCATCAGAATTTTATATTCATTACAAAAGAGAAATGAAAAATCCGGCAGCTCAGCAGTTGAGGGACATCTGAGGCCACCTGAAACACACTGGGTCTAAAGCAGCCACCTCTTCTGGACAGGCACTGCACACC
>NC_045030.1:121666476-121682745 GCF_008632895.1 Mastomys coucha
AAGACTAATCTGGAACACGTCTGAGTTAGGAGATGCCAATGACTGACTGAATACCCAGGAAGCACAAAGTCCCTTTGAAGTCATAACACCTCTTATCCATGATCAGGCTTTTAACCCATGCAGACATTACTGGAGTAGATGAGTGGGTGTGACAACCTTGGACACTAATCTTTTGCCTGTAAAATGAGATAATTATTTTGAACTACCATGAGTTTCAATGGTTTACTGTTTGTACTTTTTCTTTTATAAAGTGGTTATTGATAAACAGTAGTGTTATATTCTTTCCAGATCTTGCTCATAATAAATATAGACTAAATTTTTTACCACAACTTTTGTCTGAATTAACACACTAATAGCACTTGTAGCTTCAATAGAGAGAAATTATTTGGGATCTGGACTTTGGTACTTGATTTGGAAAAAGGATGTGCAGAATTGTGCAAAGGAGAGCAGTGTCCAATAGACAAAAGGAGACAGTAATTTTCTCTGTCCAAGATTTAAATCAGTGAGTTACTTTTTTCTGCTCTCCGTTAATTTAGCTCGTTTGCTTTTATTTGGGTGGGAACCTCTACTTCCTTACTTGTAGATTAGTCTAACAATAACATTTTATCATTTACCTTACTAAAACTTGAAAATCAGTTTTTTATTTTGTTGTTGTAAAAGTAAAAAGTAGATGTTTGTACTCTTCTATGTTTGTACAAGCAAAATCCAGTAAATTTCTTTGCTTTTGGTGTCCTAAAGTTAACATTCATTAACTCTCCCCCTATTTTTCAGTTTTCTATTAGCATATTTTAATTATAATTTATAATGCTTTAATTATGATAGTTCATTCTTATGTAAAGTTTTTGATCATATTTACCCATTACACATTTGTGTTCTCTCAAAACTCCATTTTATCCTTTTTCTCCTAACCTCTTCTTCTATGACTTTTGTTGCTGCTACTTAGTAACTCAATGAGTTTCATTAGGATTACTTACAAGAATATAGGTGAGACATAAGATTTAATTCTTGATATAAAGTAAACAAGCATATCCATCCTATTAATATGCAAATTTACTTTAATAAATAATAAAATTTTATGTATGTAAAAATTAATTTAAAATAAGTTTGCTTGTGATTTATTATCAGTAAATTGAACTGCATACATATTTTATATTTTATTAGTCATGTCTCTCTAGATGAACCAAATAAATAGAATAAAATATGTACTACAAAGGGTTTTTATTCAATTCATCCAATTGGTTTACATGGCTGGGTATTTTAACAGTGGCAGTCAATACATGTGAAAAGATTAGATTTAGGTAGCTATTCAGTGCAAGAAACCATATGCTTAACCACCTCCATAGGGTGCTGAAGGCCTAGCGTATTCCTGTAAAGCTGCTCTTATTTGTTACAAGTTAAAAGGCTGAGAAGTGTTGGGTTCCTATATCCTTTATGGGAGTCAGGCAAATATATATGGCTTTTCCATTGGACCTATTCGTATTTGAGCTGTTCCTGGAAGATGTGACCCACTATTAAAGGCATTGTTCTTTTCTCATTTAATTCTTCTATGACATACCTTCATAGTCCACTAGAAGATGTGTACCATACTTGATTCAATACAGATTCAATTTGACAATCTAGACTAATGATCACACAAAATTCTTTGGTTAAAAGATCATGCAAGTCAAAAAAATATTTTAAAAAGCCCTAATATAAAATACAGAAAAACATGATTGCAACACCTAGTCCAAAGAGGATAATATTTAAAGCAGAGAATTATAATAATTGGTTTAATTGATGAATTCCATATGAAGAATGAAATCAAGAGTGGCTATTTTTTGAGGCCAAGAATTAGTAGTCTAGAAATGGTGTTAAAGTTTTCTGTGAGTAAAATATGTTTGTGTAAAATTTTCTTTATTCTCTCTGAAATGTCTCAGTATTTGAGCATATGAATTAAGAGTTGATAGATTTCTTTTTAGAAAGGTATCACTATGTGGCATTGGCTGCTCTGAAATTCACTATATAGACTAGAGTGGCCTGAAAATTATAGAGATACTCACTCTTTTGCCTTCCAAGTGATTGAATTAAATGTAGGTATCCAATGCCTTGCTCAGTTTCAATTTTTAAAAAAGTGAAAATATTCATCTTTTCTTCTGATCACATTTGAAGAAAAATTGTATGTGCAGTAGTAGTAATAGTGCTCAAATGCCATATTTTTCAAGAACCATCTTGTACTTTACCATCTTGGGATATATAGCCATCAATAAGTAAGTGGATAAAGGAAGTTGGATTTATTTGATAATATATGAAGTACATGATACCTTAACATAGAATCCATTATAATTTCTTCCCAACTCTAAAGTTATTGGAAGTCTATGGATTATATGTCTAGCCCTGAATGGCATTTACCTTTCTTTCTATTCTTAATATATTCCCAGAGACAGTACCAACTTATCCAATGTTTCACTTCTTCTGAGAAATATGAACAAAGAAATCTGGATGCACACCTAAGGCTGAGTGCCCATTAATCATGCATTTTCTTTGCAAAACTGCATTCTATGCCTATCTGCAATTCTCTATCCCACTTTACTCAATCATTTCTTAGTTATGAAGTTAGGAAACAGACATAAATATATCCCATAATAGTATAGGACTTAGTAGTTTTAAGTCTACCAGTTTCATTTTCTGATAAGTGGTATGTTTGGAGGATGCATAATCTTAGTTAAAGAGACATTATATTTTGTGTCATAGGTAGAAGAAGGTCTTCAATGTGACTATGCTATTGCCACCTGAAAGTTTTAGATTACACAAGAGTAGACATTTGGCCAGGCAGTGGTGGTGTACACCTTTAATCCAAGCACTTAGGAGGCAGAAGCAGGCAGATTTCTGAGTTCGAGACCAGCCTGGTTTACAGACTGAATGCCAGGACAGCCTGGGCTATACAGAGAAACCCTGTCTTGAAAAAGCAAAATGAATGAATGAATGAATGAATGAATAAATAAATAAATGAATAAATAAATGAATAAATAAATAAATAGAGTAGACTTTTAAAAGTTAGTGAAAATAGTCACATGCATAGTTGTAGATACCTGTAATTTCAGTCCTGGTGGGCTGAAATAGGCAGATTAGCAGTTTGAAGCCACTTTAAACTCATATATAGACTGTATCTCAAAACAAAACAAAATTAATTAATTAATTAATTAAAAGAATTAAAGAGGTTAACATAACAGGGAGAAATATGAGAGAAGGTTAAGGAAAGAGGAGGGAGGAGAAGTGAATGAGAAAAATTAAGAATATCTTAAGGAGATTTAGGTATTAGGGCTCAAAACAAAACACCAAAGGAACTACAGGAATGGCTCAGCAGTAAGAGTACAGGCTGCTCTTTCAGAGAACCCACTTTAATTCCAAGTACCCACAACCAGATGCACTCAGGTTTTAGGAAATACAATGAGTACCTGTATTCTTCTGGGACCTCCATGTCTTAACAAAACATACTTACTCACATCGATGCAAGCAAAACACCAGCACACATAAAATAAAATGACAATAAGAAAATATTGGGAGACATTAAAAGCAAGGTTTTAATGATTGTTTCATGGTCTTTTACCTCTTGATGCTCTTTGTATTTTAATATGAGTTGTGGAAACTATTAAGCCTCTTTTCTGTAGAAAATTATAGTAGCTAGAATTGTTCAGTACTTTTTATGACTAGAACTCAAAAAGATCATGCTTCTCCTTCCTATTTTTCATCAAAGACACTAATTTCACAGATGTTCTGAAACATGTGGAAGAAGTAGCTTTTCTGAGCTTTCTCTGTCTAGTATTATCTTCTAACATTTTGACTGGCCAAACCTTCATGCAGATGAACATTTTGGAATGAATAAAAAACTGAAAACAAACTACAAAAAAATCTTTGTGGGTCTGCTTTTAAGTCTATAATTTTAAAATAACCATGTCATTTGCATTAACCCATTGTGCTCTTCTCATATCAACTTATGAAAAGGAAGACCAGGAAACATATTTTTCCACGATTACAAAGAAAATATGAAAGAGGCCAAGAAGTCCTAAAACACAGGAAGATGAATAGTTCAGGAGAAAATTTTAAATGAAGCAATGATTTCTTTACTTTTGTGATTAAGAAACTTTTATTGTCTTTGGAAGAAATTGTTCACTTTAAAAATTAAAAATTGTTTGTGTTACTCACACATTTAAACTGACTACACACTATGTTGGCATTAATAATATTTTTCTTTTATAATAGGCTATATTTTATATATAATTACACAAAAAATAATGTCTTATATTACAAGAAACAACCAGCCATCCAAATAACAATATCTAAAAAGATTTATGTACTTAAGATTTGTCATTATCATTTTCTCAAGCATAATTTCTTAAAAGTTTTAAAGTCCTCTCTCATGCTTTCATTCCTTTTCCCTTTCTTTTTTTTAATTAGATGTTTTCTTTATTTACATGTCATACAATATTTCCTTTCCCAGGTTCCCCTCCAAAAAATAAACATAAAATAAAATAAAATAAAAAACCAAACCAAACCCCTGTTCTCTCCCCACTCTCCCTGCTCACTAACCCACCCTCTCCTGCTTCCTGGCCCTGGCATTCCCCTATGCTGGGGCATAGAAACTTTACAGGGCCAAGGGCCTTTCCTCCCATTGATGACCAACTTGGCCATCCTCTAATATACATATGATGCTGGAGTCATTTGTCCCATCATGTATACACCTTGGTTGGTGCTTTAGTCCCTGGGAGCTCTGAGGGTACTAGTTAGTTCATATTGTTGTTCGTCCTAAGGGGCTGTAAACCCTTCAGCTCTTTGGGTCCTTTCTCTAGCTCCTTCATTGGGGACCCTGTACTCAGTCCAATGGATGACTGTGAGTGATCCTTTACTTCTGTATTAGTCGGGTAGTATCAGAGCCTCTCAGGAGACACCTATATCAGGCTCCTGTCAACCAGCACTTGCTGGCATCCACAATAGTGTCTGGATTTGATGATTGAATATGGGAAGGATTCCCTGGTGGAGCAGTCTCTGGATTGTCCTTCCTCAGTCTCTGCTCCATAGTTAGCATCTATAACTCCTTCCATGGGTATTTTGTTCCCCCTTTTAAGAAGGAACGAAGTATCCACACTTTGAACTTCCTTTTTATTGAGTTTCTTGTGGTTTGTGGATTACACTTTGTGTATTCTGATCTTCTGGCTAATATCCACTTATTAGAGATTATATACCATTTGTGTTCTTTTATGATTGGGTTACCTCACTCAGGATGATATTATCGAGATCCATCCATTTCCCCAAGAATTTCATAAATTTATTGTTTTTAATAGCTGAGTAGTACTCCATTATGTAGATGTACCACATTTTCTGTATCCATTCCTCTATTGAGGGAAATCTGGGTTCTTTCCAGTTTCTGGCTATTATAAATAAGGCTGCTATGAGCACAGTGGAGCATGTATCCTTATTACATGTTGGAACATCTTCTGGATATATGCCCAGGAGTGGTATAGCTAGTTCCTTTGGTAGTGTTATGTCCAATTTCTGGAGGAACCACCAAACTGATTTCCAGAGTGTTTGTACCAGTTTGCAATCCCACCAGCAGTAGGCACAGGAGAAAATTTCCTGAACAGGTCACCAATAGCTCATGCTCAAGATCAAGAATTGACAAATAGGACCTCATAAAGTTGCAAAGCTTCTGTAAGGCAAAAGATACTGTCAATAGGACAAAATGGCAACTGACAAATTGGGAAAAGATCTTTACTAATCCTATATCTGATAGAGGGCTAATATCCAATATATATAAAAAACTCAAGAAGTTAGACTCAAGAGAACCAAATAACCCTATTAAAAATGGGGATACAGAGCTAAATAAAGAATTCTCAACTGAGGAATACCGAATGGCTGAGAAGCACCTAAAGAAATGTTCAACATCCTTAGTCATCAGCAAAATGCAAATCAAAACAACCCTGAGATTCCACCTCATACCAGCCAGAATGGCTAGGATAAAAAACTCAGGTGACAGCAGATGATGGAGAGGTTGTGGAGAAAGAGGAACACTCCTTTTCCCTTTCTTATTAAGGGTCTGAGATTGATCTTAGGGCCTCATTCATACAAAGCAAGTACTATACCACTGAACTATAAGAGGTTATCTGCATATGCATACTTATTGTAGTATTAGTTATAGTAAATTAAGTGCCCATCACCAGATTAGTGGACAAAGAAAAATAATGGAATATTTTGCATGTAAAAGAAAAATAAAATTATATCATTTTCAGGAAAATGAATGGACTTTCTAATATTTGGTATTCATGTACTAAATAACATAAGCCAGCCTGACACAGACAAGAATCATAAACAACCATATTTTCTCCAACACGTGGAATACAAGAAAAAGACAAACTATGAATTGGAAAAGAGAAATTCGAAAGGGTTGGAAATTTGAAGGAAAGTAGAGAAAATAAGTAGTATAATTAAGGTACTCTACATGCATGTCTAGAAATATCATAGTGAAATTTTATTTTGTCTAATGAAAGGAGAAAAATAAACAATAAAGAGTTGGTACAAACAGTGACCATCATTGTTTATTTTATTTAATCATTTGACAGATTTACATGTTTACATAATGAATTTTTATCATTTTTATCCCCCAACTCCCCTCTATCAATCTCCTCTTCTTCCACTAGAACCTATAAGCTCCCCTTCTCTTACTTCCTTATCCTCTTTTTGTGTGTGACTCATGGAGTTTAATTATAGTTTCTTTTCCAAGCATAGGAACTCCTAAGTGGAGCAAGGGCAACTTACTATTCATCTAATGAAGAGAATGGAACCCTCTTTCCTTGCAATTACTAAGTAATAAAATCCCCATGAACAGTGAGTGGTAAGGTCTGTTGGTCCTCCCTACACACATGATGAAATGTTCACAGATCTAATCTTCTATAGATATTGTGTATAAAACCACAGTTCTAGTGAGTTCATGAGTGTGTACAAAAGTAAACCAGTAAAGACCTTGTGGCTGGTAATGTTATAGGCTTTTTGGTATATAACCTATTACTGTTGTTTTTCTAAATAATCATATTACCAAACTGCCTTCTAAGTATTCTTGTTCATACCATATATTGGTGCTGTGCCCAACCTTTGTTAGAGTGATGCTTCTTCTTGTCATTTCTGTCCAAAGCTGTTCAATAGTAAGAGAAAATATTTAATAAAATATCAAAAGTTATCTATGTCAGAAAGTTATAAATAGCATTGTTCTGCTTTTCAGATGACATATATATTCAACTACAAAACTAGAAATTTCATAAATTTAAAACTGGAATTAAGAAAATGTTTTTGGTAAAATTATAAAATACAAAAATCAATGCAAAAATAGGTTCAAGTCTATTATCAAGTAATGATCTACATGAAAAAGAAGTCAACAGTTTTGATCTCTCTCTCTCTCTCTATATATATATATATATACACATATGTATATATATATATGTGTGTGTATATATATATATATGTATATATGTATAGATATAGATATACTGTATCCTGAAAAATTAAAATGTATAGAACATCGATATGAAAAATTACAAAAGGCACAAATAATAGGCAAGATTAATATTGTTACCATGTCCATGCTACCCAAAACATATATATTTAATGTGGGGCATGCAATAATTTTTAAAATTTTGTTTCACTTAGAAATGTATAACTATCAATACAACCTCACCTCAGACTTCCTGGCACCTTAGGTCTTAAAATATTCTATCCTGTCTTCCTCAATATTCACTGAGACTTAGGTCCAGAGTTTTTATTACATGTGTATGAACTAGGGTTGGATACCCAATAGTCAAGTGTCCTTAGCATTTTGGGTATTTGTGGGATTTTTTTAAATAATGGTATCCATCTATTACAAAGAAAAATGTTGTTTATCAGGGTTGAAGATTCTATGTATCTATGGTGATAAAAAGAAATTATAGCCGGGCAGTTGTGGTGCATGCCTTTAATCCCAGCACTTGGGAGGTAGAGACAGGAAGATTTCTGAGTTCGAAACCAGCCTGGTCTACAGAGTGAGTTCCAGGACAGCCAAGGATATACAGAGAAACTCTGTCTCAAAAAACTAAAATAAATAAATAAATGAATAAATATGTGGTTATGGATTATAGTAATTTAGAAAAATATCAGTAGTAAGCTGTCCTATAAGATCCATAATCTTTCTGGCCAGAAGCTGGGTTTCTAGTACCTGGTATAATTTCCTACCTGTAGAGCAGGTCTTAAGTACAGTAAGACATCTCTTGGTTACTGCCAAGGTATAAGTGCCAACCTTGCACTTTTAGAAATGTCTTGTTATGCTGGTCAGTGTCATTTTTAGGCATCACAGTTGGGTAAGGCTATTGATTATTAACCCCATTGGCTGCTTGTGTAACACCATAGTGTACTATAAAAGGTAGTGTTCAGGGAGGAGGCTTTCAGGTCAAATCAGCTTGATTCCTCAGAGTCCTGTATTCAAAGTACATTATGCTTTTAGCAATAAGGATTTGTTTTTAACTTTTGGAAGCCATTCAGAAATAATAGCCTGTGCTATTTGAGACCTTTTGGGTCCCCTGACAAAGAATGTGAAAGGGTCTTTCATATTTCTGGTGGTAGGATTTTGATACTGTGTATCTTTTCAGCATAGGTTTATCACCTCTAAGAAGCCTAAGTTCATTTAAACTTTCTGTGTCTCTGTCTCTGTCTCTCCATCTCTCTGTCTTTCTCTCTGTGCTTGTGCATATGTATGTATCAATACACTTATTTTTATCTGTAAATTTATGGAAATATTAAATATTAATGTTCCTTATAGCCTTTTCAAGTATCTTTGGTGTTGTTTATTCTTTCTCTCAACATCTTCTTCTGTACTGTTTTACTTTACCACTCCACAAATTAAACTCTCCCCATTTTTTCAATTCTCATCACATCTTCTACAGTTATGTACCCTGCTATTTCCATTACTAGAGTTCATGTTTTTACTTTCCTGGTTTCTGTTACTATTGACACATTATATACTGACACTTGAATATTTGAAGCTAGGAAGCACGTTTAAGGGAGAACACACAATGTTTCTCATTCCAAATATTATTTACCTCATATAACATAGTATTTTTAAATTCCTTCTATTTACCTGCACATTTCATCATTTTTTCTTGACAACAGAATAATAATTCTTTGTGTATATGTACCATATTTTCATTATCCATTCATTTCTTGAAGGTCATATAGCTTGTTTCCATGATCTAGCTATTATAAACAGAATGTCAGTGAGAACAACAGAGCAAATATCTGTGCAACATTATTTAGTGTGTATGAGTGTTTTATCTGCATGAATGTACATGTACTAAATGCATGCTTGGAGCCCACAGAGGATCAGAAAAGTGCACTGGATTCTCCCAAAACTGGAGTTATGGATGGTTGTGAGCCACCATGTGGGTTCTGGGAATCAAAGTGAATTCTTACAAAGAGCAACATGTGTTGTTAAGTTCCTCCAATACCTCCTTTTGTCTCTCCTTAAGATATTAACCAAAATTCTCACTGTGTTTGTTTGAACACAGTGTTTTTGTCCTATTTTCTCTAAATATCTCCCTTCCACACTTTCTAAAGCTGCATGAAAACATTGCTTATCAGACTTCAGAACACATGACTTTTTGTTTCCTCCTCTCCCTCTTCCCAGCTGCTGCCAGGATTTTGTTTTTGTTTTCACTCTAACTCTAATAAACTTGTTCCCAAGTGTTTTTCTCCATCTATATTTCAATTGATTCATAAACAAGACTAAAATCTTGCAGAAGGTGCAAAAGCAAAATTCTGATTTCCCAGTAGCATTTACCTGTTCAATTCTTTGTTTGAGGCACAAAGACCCTAGGCATAGTGTCATGGGATACCAATGAGATCCCATTTAGCAACACTACAAAGTGAGTGACATCTCCATCCCCATGCTGGCTCATTCATAACTATCTCTCTGACAGTTTTGTAAGAAAATCTATTGTAATTTTGTTAATGTTTACATTGAGTCTATAACTTGCTTCAGGAACTCAGGATAATTTAATGATATTTAATCTTTTAATCCATGAACAAAAGACTTTCCTATTTGCTTGTCTTTGCTATTTATTTCTTACATTAAAGTCTTACAGCTCTTTTTGTACAAATATTCTACTTACCAAATTAAGATCATATCTAGGTATTTTATGTGGTGTCATTATGAATGCAATTACTTTTATAATTTCCTTTGCTGGTAATTCATTTCATATTTCCAAATTTTTCATACTCTTATATAGTAAAATTTAGCTGGTGTGATTCTTTTTGAAGCAATGAGAGTTACTGCTCATTGAACAAGAAATTTGTCCTCAATATTCATTTACTTACTCTTTCTTAATATATTTGTTTTTCCTTCATTGCAATACATTTTGGTCTATATCTGAAAGCATTACTATATTTATTGAAGCTTTAAAGTAAAAAAATATCTGTTAAATAAACAACCCTAAATATCAATGTTTTAATATGAATATTTATCTTTCATACTTTACTCACCTATTTGTCAGTTGTCACTCCACTTTGCACTTTCTTTAACCAGAAGAAAAGAGCAGTTCTGTCTACAATATGTTCTGAAAATTATTGCTTTGTGATTAAAAGAAAAGGGAAAGAATCTGGCAGGCAGCACTTACAGTTTTTACTCAGACGTCAAGTCAATTGGGCAAAGTAAATAACACTGCAAATTCCAACATCATTGAGATAAGAAATGGGGTCATAAAAGACACTGTGAGTCAAATATGAACAAGGAAGGATGTAAAAAGACTTTTTACTGAAAAATAGAGGCTAGCAAAAACAAAATAGACAATAGGTCACATTTCAACTTAGTAGTTGCAAATATCCACTGTCCTTCCTCTTACATGTTAAACAAATATATATTTTTAAAAGCAAAGATTTTAAGAAACTATTAAATCATATCACCAATTTAAGTTTAAAAACTCTAGAACGTTCTCTCTATTGATCCCATTTGTGGCTGTTTATCATAGAAAACTGAATTTAAGACATTCTTCCATGCCCCAAGACATCAAATATACAGAGATAGAATAATGGCCCATTCTGAAAGTAGGAAATAATAAACTTTAATTACTCTTTGGTCCAAAAATTTTCTATAAGATAGTGAGTATAAAGAATTCTATATAGTTGTGTGTATTTGTTTATCTAGTTACTCAGCAGTTAAAACCACTATCTGCTCATCCAGAGGACCCTGGCCCAAATTTCTAGCACCAAATGACAAAACACAGCCATCTGTAAACCCACTTCTAGGAGATATAATACCCACTACCTGCCTCCTTGCATATAATATGTAGATATGCATGCAGGCAAATTAGAAATAATCATAATGAAAACACCACATACAAAAATGCTATTTCGCTGAACAAGATTCTAGACAGGATTTTTATTTTATCTGTGTTTAATTTCTGCTCACTGAGAAGAGATTTATAGGCATATTTTGGCCTTTGGTTCTGCTTTATAGAAATTGTTTCTATTGCCAACACAGTCCTAAGCCACATCTGACAAAGGCTTGGAAGCATGTTTTGTTTTACTCTAGTGAGTTTAATGTACCAATAGCTTCTTTTAAAATTGTTTTCAAAGTATGTCCCTTTACTACACTTAGAGGTAATTTGAACTTATTAGGCTTCTGAGATACCATCGCCTCAGACTGTTCCCCTGAAGTTATTTTACTTAACTTAAAGGTTGTCTGGAAAATCTTTTCAATATTCTAAATTTTTTTAATAACTTACATGACCTTTGTGATCATGTCAGTCCTTGATTTGGTCTTTGATGGAAGCTAAGTAATAACTGTCTTAATGGATTTTGTTACTCAAAGCATTTATTAAGTTTATCTTTTTCGTCCTTGATATTAAGAACATGGTACATTTCTCGAGTTATGCCCTTATCCTTTCTTATAAAGTATTCAAATATACCTTTAATTTAATCTTTAAAAAGATTTTCATGTAGGAGTACAATATTTGTATCATTTCTATGCCCCCTCTCCAACTCCTGTCCAACCCCTCCCATGTCCTCTTTCCAGATCCTCTCAAGTTCATGACATCATCTTTATTTTTGTTGTTAAGCTGCACACACACACACGCACACACACACACACACACACACACACACACACACTATTGACCTCATTTAGTGTTGCTTTTAGTAGGAATTTAGTATCAGGTGACATGTCCTTATAGAAAACTGATTCTCTTTCTCCCAACAGTCATTGACTGCACAGTTACTTATCTAAGGGGGGGGGGGGACTTGTAAAACTTCCTTCATCCACATTTGCATGTTGACTGAAACCATTATGCAGGCCTTGTCTAAGCAACTAAACTATTGATGTTTCAGGAGTGTATCTTTTTTTTCTCTGTTCAGTCTTGAAGATATTATGTAGCAGCAGGCATCTTGATCCTTTAGTACTTAAAATCTTTGAACTCCTTTTGTTATGTTCGTTGTTCCTTAGGTGCAGCAGTATATCAATTAGGAATGGATACCTAATAATTCTCCACATTTTGACCAGTTGTATACTTCTGTAATGATTTCTACCTGATGGAAAGAGATGCTTCCTTGATTAGGAGTAAAAGCTACATTTATACATATGTATAAAAAATAAGTATTTAGGGTGTACTTAGACATTGCACTCACTAGTTTAAAAAATGTGGGAGTAGTAGTTTTTCTTCTACAGTTTATGATCAATCAAGTCACTGGTAACAACTATATTTATAGTAAAAACCTAGAATTTTCTTGTACAGAGTTGGTCTTAAGTCCAATTTTGAAGATGTTGGTCAATCCAAATCTAAGTCTGCCACTATTGAACCACTAAACATATCTCACTAGGCCAGTTATTGTAGTTCATAGCATTTACAGGTGGGTATTACTAATTATTGCTTTAGTATATTGATAGCTTCCATAGTGCCTTCTGATACTATGAAAGCAAGTATTTAGGGAGAAGTAGTCTAGATAAATTCTAGCTCAATTCCTTCAAGTTCAAGATCTAAATAACAATATGTGGGGACATATAACTTTAAGGGAACAAGAATAATAGTGTAAAATAATAAAACTTACCATAACCTCTCAGAGGAAAATTTAACATAAAATAGGAATAGTCAACATATACCTCATAACTACGTATTTTGTCAATAGCCTTTAGTATCTTCTCTTTTAAATGTAAATTATTATAAGTGGATCTGATTATACCTTTCTAGATTTCACCTGTGGTCACTTTAGCCAAATGTTCCTTCACATGTTTGTCCCAGCAAAACACCATCCAACTGACTTTCCAAAGAACCCTTAAGTGTCTACTTCAATCAGTGGTACATTCATGAGTGTGGTTGAGTTTTTATGGTATTTTTTATGATCCTGTATCAAATTAACCTTAATAACTCCCTGGGTGTATGGTATGGGAATTGTCACAATGATTGAAAGAGCTCTGAATTAGAGATCATTTTAAGCTAGTAAGTATTGACTATGATGACTGACAAATGAGTTCTTGCTTTTAGTTCAGTTTAAATATATGTATCAACTCTCTTCTGTGTTCTAGCCAATGATAAAATGAATACAATATAACCTTTGATTTTAAATCACTTAGAGAGTTAAGAACAGAAGAGAAAGCTGGGTGGTGGTGGTGCATGCCTTTAATCCCAGCACTTGGGAGGCAGAGGCAGTCGGATTTCTGAGTTTGAGGCCAGCCTAGTCTACAGAGTGAGTTACAGAACAGCCAGGGCTATACAGAGAAACCCTGTCTCAAAGAACAAAAACAAAAACAAAAACAAAACAAACACAAAACAAAACAAAAAAAACAAAAGAGAAACAATTTTAGTATATGTTTAAATTTATATAACATTTTCATAACATTTTCATTAATATATAATGAAAGTATTTTCCAGGGCACTTATACATATGAACCCATAGCAGTTGTTATAACATGCATAAGACATGTGTAAGCTCAAGGCAGACAATCTCCAGAATAGAGATGATAGGGAGTCATGAGTTTCAACACCTAACTGAGTAGCTATTGGTAATGGGTAGTTGCCTCTATCTGAACAGTCAGTGTTCTATGTAGGCTCTGGTAGGTCAACCATTCACCAGTAGGTTATCACATATCTAAAAGTATATATGAACAGCACAAATTGTACTTAATGGGATTATGGGGGTAAGGACACACAGGTAAGTTAATATGGCATAGGAGATATATGTAAGAAAAAATGTGAGGGACAAGGATATTATTAAAATACCATGTATGAAACCCTCAAAGAATTAATAAAATTAATTTAAACTATGTAAGATATAAAAGGCTCTCTCACAAGAACACATTATGCATACCTACTAAGTTAATATTAACTAGTCACAGAGCAATTCTGCCTTAAAGAAATAATCATTTTTTTCTTAGAATTACTATTGCTGTGTCAAAACTCCATGACCAAAGCATCTTGGGGAAAAATGGTTTATTTGGCTTACACTTTCATTATCCCTGTTCTTCATCAAAGTAAATCAGAACCTCAACTCAAATAGGACAGGAACCTGGAGGCAGCAGCTGATGCAGAGGGCATGGAGAGATACTGCTTACTGGCATGCTCCTGTGATTCTAACAGACACTGTTTTATTTATTTTTGGTATGTATGCATATATGAGTGGTCATCTGTGTACACATGTGCTTGTGGTGGCTAGAAATTAATACTGGCTTTACTCTCCCATTTCTGTCTTCCATATGTTTTGAGTCAGAGTCTCTAACTAACTGTGGTTTACTGATTGGCTAACCTGTTGGCCAGTAAGCTGGAAGAATATTGAAGTTTATGCAACCCCAGACATGAGTGTGAAGGCACATACCACCATGCCCAAGTTTTATGTAGGGAGTGGGGCTCCAAACTCAGGTCTTCTTGCTTTTATGAAAAGGCTTTACAAAGTGAACTATCTTGCTAGCTCTATTACCACTTTAATAGATTTCAGGAAGTCAGGCAGTAAGTTCATGAGACACAATATATTTATCAGTCCTTTAATATACCCAAAATAATTGTACTTATAAAGATATTTAAATCAATCATATTTATTTCAAAAACTGTATGTAATTTTTTTACCAAAATAGATACATAAGGAGGTCATAGATTTTTTTTATTACTAAGCAGTTATTACCTAAAATTTCACATAAAGTCAATTACATGAAAACAATTACCCTAAACAGACATTCACCCAAAGATAAAAGTAAAAATATTTCATTTCTCTCTTTAAAGAGTAAGATGGGCCCAATAACACAAAAGATCAAAGGCTAAAGCTTTTTATATGTACCTAAGTAGTATCATTTTTAGTTATTTGTTTTTAAAGAACTAAATATCAGAAGGAAAGATAACTTTTACAGAGTTACCTTTCTAAATGTCACTTATTGTCAAAGATTTTCATCTTTCTGATTTTTCATTGAGTCTAAACTCCATTTATCATCTTTGTTTGTGTATCTCAAAGAAAAAGTAGAAAAAAATTACCTTCACTATTCAAAACAAGTTATCTTCCTGAATCAAATGTGATAGATATGTTTATTGGACCCAACCTGGGATATTCAATTCTGAGTCCTCTTCTAAGATCTGAGCTGTCTAACCCATCCCTTGTAAATATGAGATAATACCCCTTATTAATCACACAACACCAGCCCATTCAGTATCAGCCATTAACTAGACTTGAGGCATTCCATAGCTATCTATATCTATTTGTCAGTTGCTGGAAATACTACCTTACCTAAATGAGACATCAGTGCAATGATTAAACACTTGGATCAGTTTGGCTTTTAAGCTTTCATTAAATGAGAACATGTGAAGTAAAAAAATTAATTTATCTTGATTTTGAAATTTATGGACACTTCTGCCTCAAAACATTTTTCTAGTGAGAATTCAGAATGAAATACTGAATATTAGAATCTCACAAAGAAAAGCAAAACATGTTAGAGGCTGTAGTACAACATGGAGAAGGAATAAGATGCTAACAGACATCTTAATTGAGGCTGTTAGCTTGCAGAATGTAGTTAAATTAGAGAAGCAGTGAGCATCTTTAGGAAGAAAGTATGAAAAACAGAGTTACTTTGGATTTTAGAATCAAGAACAAGTATGAATGTGGTCATTGCTAATGTATTTTTGGATCAAGAATTAGCTGTTTTAGGGTCTAGTTTTCTCAGCTTTCATGTCAAGAGAGAGTTTAGTTTCTTCCAGGTAATTAACATACTGTGCCTCCTGGCATAGAAATTAGATAGGAATTTTCTAG
>NC_045030.1:121682959-121696849 GCF_008632895.1 Mastomys coucha
TTTGAGTCAGTTGTTCTCTGGCTAGAAATAAGCAGAAGTAGAGAAATCAAGCCAACATACAAGTCAAGAACAGTGCACAATTTCTTAAATAACGATAGAGAAAACTCTCCAATAATATTGCTGAGGGTTTCTACATGAGCGCCCAGATGTTACTATGAACAGATGAACAGCAGCAGGGGCACAACTCAACTCTGTCATTCAGCAGTTTGAGAAGTTCTCCTAGGATTTTAGGGACTTTGTTACTAGCCTAATTCAGATTTGTAGCTTTGCTAAGGAAAAATAAAAGATAGGATGTTCCAGGATGAAATAAAGTTGAAGTTTAACTTCTCCAGCTGATAAATAACTTCAGCAAAGTGCTGGATACAAATTTAATTACTCAAACAAATCAGTAGTTTTCCTCTACTCAAAGAAAACCAGACTGAGAAAGAAATTAGGGAAATGACTCCCTTTACAATGGTCACAAATAGTATGAAATATCTTGGTGTGTTACTAACCAAACAAGTGAAAAATATGTATGACAAGAACCTCAAGTCTTGCCGAGCAGTAGTGGCTCATGCCTTTAATCTCAGAATTTGGGAGACAGAGGCAGGCAGATTTCTGAGTTCAAGGCCTGGCTGGTCTATGCAGTGAGTTCCAGGACAGCCAGGGCCACACAGAGAAACACTGTCTCAAATAAACCAAAAAAAAAAAAAAAAAAAAAAAAAAAAAAAAAAAAAAAATAGGAAGAACCTCAAGTCTCTGAAGAAATAAATCAAAAATGATCTCAGAAGATGGAAAGATCTTCCATGCTCATGGGTTGGCAGGATTAATATAGTAAAAATGGCCATTTTAACAAAAGCAATCTACAGATTCAATGAAATCCCCACCAAAATTCCAACTCAATTCTTCACAGAGATAAAAAGAGCAATTCCCAAATTTATTTGGAATAACAAAAACTTTTGAGGGAATTACCATCCCTGACCTCAAGCTATACTACTGAGCAAGAAGTGATAAAATACACATGATATTGGCACAAATAAAGGTAGGTAGATCAATGAAATAGAATTGAAGACCCAAAAAATGAATCTATACACTTATGGACACTTAATCTTTGACAAAGAATCCAAAATCACCCAGTTGAAAGAAACTAGCATATTCAACAAATGGTTCTGGTTCAACTGGCACTTGGCAAGTAGAATGCAAATTGACCCATCCTTATCTCCTTATACAAAACTCAAGTCCAAGTGAATCAAGGACTTCCACATAAAACCAAATACACTGAATCTAATGGAAGAGAAGTGTGGAAGAGCCTCAAAAACATTGACACAGGGGAAGATTTCCTGAACAGAACACCAATGGCTTATGCACTAAGATCAAGAACTGGCAAATGGGAACTCATAAAATTGAAAAGATTCTATAAGGTGAAGAACCCTGTCAATAGGACAAAATGACAATATACATATTGGACAAAGATCTTTACCAACCCTACATCTGATAGAGAGCTAACATCCAAAGTATGCAAACTTAAGAAGTTAGACTACAGAGAGCCAAACAACCCTATTAAAAATGGGGTACAGAGCTAGACAAAGATATTTTTTAATATAGACTTTAAGAACAAGGGCCAAGAGAAAGAGACACTTTCTCTTAAGGGCATGAATGCAGGCTTCCTGAAGAGGGCTGGTAAGCACCCAGTAATAATATTTTTGTTCATAAAATCAAGCTTCATTCTATTGTTAATCAATGACATTATGCCTATCAAATATTATGAATAGGCACTTTAGGAAAAGTAGTTGGAATTTTCATTTTTACATTGTAATTTTACCTGTTTTGTGTAACAGAATAATAATGGCTTCATAGAATGAATTAGTGTTGCCTTACTATCTATTCATGGAAAAAGTTAAATATAGGTATAAGATCTTCCATGAAAGTTCAGTAGAATTAAAGAATAAATCTTTCTGGTACTGAGCTTTTACTTGATGGAAGCATTTGATTATACCCCATCCCATTGCTTCTAATGGGTTTCTTTAAATTATTTTTATGTCTTTATTTTAGTCTGTGATATACATTTAGAATATCTTCTACTTAATCTGTTATCTAGAAGTATAAGTTTTCATCAAATCTCTAGTGATGTTCTATATTTTATTGGCATCTATTGTAATGGTGTTCCTTTGATACATAATTTTTAAAATTTGTGTCTTCTCCCTCTTTCTGTTAGACAGGCTAAGGGCTTGTCAGTTTTGTTATCTTTTTCAAAGAGCCAACTCTTAGTTTGGTTCATTTTGTATATTGTTCTTTTAATCTCCATTTCACTAATTTATTCCTTAATCTTTACTATTTATTGCTGACTATCATGGTTTACCTGTTTATTTTTTATTAAGAACTTTGAGGTGTGGTGGCATTTACACATAATTCCAGTACTGGTGAGGTGTAGACAAGGATAGAAGCTTAAGAACATTTTTAGCTATGTAGTAAGTTCTATGACATCTCGGCCTACATGAAACTGTTTCACCTGTTTTTCTAACTACACAAAAAGGAAAATAAACTTAGATGAAGATACATGATGGACAAATCCTCTCTTTGAGTGCCTGCACATACAATTTAATGGGTGAGTACCTCATTAACCTGTATCAGGCATTGAGTTATTTACCTAACATTATTAAAATAATAGTTTTTAAGAGTGTGAACTGTTGAGTTAGAATTCTGTGTTCTTCACATACTAGTAGTATGCTCTCAAAAATATTTCAGCTCTTCTCAATTTACTTGATCACAACATGGAATTATTAACAGTACTTAATTGAATTTTATTGCAATCAATGAATGAAAATTTTAAAGCATTTATAACATTATCTGTGACATAAAAAGTGTTATATATAATGGCTGTCACATTTTTAAAATGCAGGAATTCCTTGGTAATACAAATTAGTATAGTGAATATTATTGGGGAGACTATCTAATGGATGTTGTTAAGTTCTATCATCTAAAGGTTCTATTTGATCAAATAATTGGGGTAATTTCTGATGAAAAATAAATCCATTTTCTTAGTGTTGTGGTTTGAATGAGAATTTCCCTTATAGAATTGGGTGTTTAAACACATGGATCCTAGGTTGTGGTGTTATTGCTGAGGTTTCGGAAGTACAAGTTTATGTTAGTAAGTATAACACTGAGGGCTGATTTTGTGATTATATAGCTTTCCCTACTTCTAGTTCATTTTCTATGTTTCATGACTGCTATTAAGGTCATGACCTCTTAGTTTCTTGCTCTGGCTGCTATTTTTGCCTGATAACATGGATCTAATATTTTGTATGTTGGAAATACTGTTGTTGAAAATGTGTAAGATATTGGCTAGAGATATAGGTAGAGCTTTTTTCTTGTATATGAGGCCATAAATACAATTCAAGCATTGTAAAAAAAAATATTATAAAGAAGAAAATTTATAAAGCATTGGCATAAGTGGAGAAGGAAGGCTAGAACTAATAACAGGTACATGTGTATATGTATGTATGTTTGTGTGTGTGTGTGTATCTGTATATTTCAAGCTGTAAATTGGGACCACACAATACAGTAATAGATGACCTTCTTCTTATATAAAAATTACCTTTACGTAATTACCTGCCTGCTGTTTTTCATAACACTGCTACATTTGCTAAAGATCTAAAAATTGTTAAGGTCTTGGTACAATATTAAGGCCTAGATGGAATGTTAAGGCCTAGGTGATGGATACCTGGCTAATCTGCTTTTTTATGCTGTTACTAATACTGTAAAGAAACTTTCTCATATGCTGTTTCTGCTGTTACTAGGAAAGATTCTCATGCCCAAGTTGAATACTTATTGTGTTAAAGTTTTTGTTCTTTTAAACCAATCACAACAGAAGTCAGTTAGGCCTGCTTTGTGTATCTAGCCACAATAAGCTTGGACTGAAACCCAACTACCCAGCATCACTCCCTACACATGTGAATGAGCTTTTTTTTTGTAATTTGCTTTTATAAGCTGACCCTTGGATGGATGCCCACATAAGAGACATGCCTGCATTAATATAAGAATCTATTTGGAGTAAGACTTCCATTTTGAGCAGGTGTCAAGTCAAGTTTATGTTCTGAAGAACACCCTGAGAATTGACACCCTACTTGGAAAAAAAGAGACATGCACATGAGTCACTGACATCCTGGTTATCAAGTTAAAACATGAATGTTAGACAAGTCCCATCCTGGTATATAAGCTAAGATATGAATATTAAACCAAACAAGCCCCTGGCCACAGATGAATAACCTAACCAATGGGAACAGGTAAATGTACAACAAAGATATGTTCCTAAGGAAATCCTCTTATTCCTAAATCCTGATTAATGAAGCAACTTGGCACAGATATTTGTAGATTTCAGGCTTAAAAAGCCCTATGGGATCTTGAATCCACATCACTATCAGCTCCTGATTCTGTTCCATGGCCCAAATCAATCCATCTCAGTCTTTGGTATTTGGTATTGAATAAACCATCGCTATTTGACTGAGAGGTGGTTAAACTATCCCTAGTTGACATAAATGTTTGGGGTGGTTCTCTTGGTATGTATACAACTGCTAAATTCTGAACCCCAAGATCTGGTTTCTATCCAAACACATACATTCTCACGTACACCAGTCTTTGTGTGTGTGTGTGTGTGTGTGTGTGTGTGTGTGTGTGTGTGTGTAAACCCTATTCCCTAATTTAAAGCTAATTGTCTAATAAATGGCTAGAGCCTGTGTTTGGGGAGTAAAGAGAGGAATGCAAAACTGGAGGATTGAGTGACGAGTCTCATGAGATACCAGGGGGAAGAACAATGAGAAGTAAGATGGGGAGAAAAGGAGACCACCATTAGGCAGGATAAATTATGAACACATGTATAGGAGAAATGGACTCTGAGGACAAGCTAGTGTAGAAGAAGAAGCCTGAGAGAGACTAAAACAGCAAGTAACAAGAGGAATATGATTTAGAATATAGGATATGATTAATCTGGTTTACAGCATATAAATAAAATACCAGATTACTGTGTCTTTTATATGGACTAACTAGATAAATAATTCATTTACATATAAATAGCAAACCAAGAACATTTAGGCCTACTATAACCCTTTTTCTTAAAGGATAGACTGTTTAAAAACAGCTGGGCAGTGATGGCACACACCTTTAATCCCAACACTTAGGAGGAAGAGGCAGGTCCGTTTCTGGGATCCAGGTCAACCTGGTCTACAGAGTGAGTTCCAGGACAGCCAGGGCTTACAGAGAAACCCTGTCTCAAAAAACCAATATATATATATATATATATATATATATTATATATGTATATATACATATATATACATATATATAATATATATATATTATATACATATATATATATATATATATGTAATACGCTTCATTGGTATTTTTACTTTGTTAACATATATTAGTTATACATGATTTTTTTCATATATTTGTGTACATATATATATATATATATATATGTATATATATATACTGCATTTTCATCATGTTCCCCCTCCTTTATCATTTTCGAGGTCATTCTCACTTCTTCTGATTCCAATCCCTTTCTCAAGCAATCATGTACATTTTGTGGTATGGATAATGAACCAATTAATTTAACTAGGTTTACCTAAGAGAACATGGGCAAGATGGT
The DNA here is from genome assembly GCF_008632895.1 of Mastomys coucha. Classification (NCBI taxonomy): domain Eukaryota; kingdom Metazoa; phylum Chordata; class Mammalia; order Rodentia; family Muridae; genus Mastomys; species Mastomys coucha. The sequence continues at coordinate 121,688,589 of NC_045030.1, forward strand.
ATTATAGAATTATCCAAAACTTACAAGTAATTATATCACTAAAGAAAATGTCTCTTTCCCAGAGATAATTTGAAAAAGAATGAATCCCATAGGTGCCATGCTTGAATACTTGATCCCAAATTAATGGAACTACCAGGGAAGAATAATTAGGTGTGATCTTGTTAGAAAAGGGTGTACCACTCAGGGTTGGCTTGAGCATTTCAAAAGCTCATGCCATTCTCAGTTAGCCCTCTCCCCGCCCCCTGCCTGCCTCTTTCCCCAACTCTGGCTTGTGGGTAGGATATAAGTTCTCAGTTACTGCTAGTTATATCTTCATGGCCATCTGCCTTCTGGCACACTGTCTTTCACAGTGGTCACCCTCTGATACTGTAAGCTCCACTCTGTCTCCTAAAAGCTTCCTTGGTATTGGTAGAAAAGTAAGATAGCATCTAACTACTGTTAACAGCCTACATATCTTCCATGATTAAAGCTGATGAGCCTTTCTTATACAAGTCATCATTGCTAATGAGAGTTCAAAAATGTGATGATATTTCCTAATACTCTTCTCTAACATTCTTTCAGCTTCTTCTCTAATGTTCATTGAGACTTGGATATAGTGATATAGATATCCCATTTAGAACCTAGAATTCAATAGATATTTACTCTATCCACTTTGACCAGTTATGAGCCTCTGGAGTAACTGCTCCACATTCCAAAGAGAAGATTTTTGATCAAAGCTTTTTGTCAAACATAGTAATATATATGAATAAACATAAATATTCAAATAGAAGTTCAACAACAAGAGCATCTAGCAAAAGAACACCAGTATGCTCCCTGGTAGAGGCTGAGACTATTTCAGCCCTGTCCTTTTGTAGACCAGTCTTCTAGTATATGATATAAGTTTCTACTGTGGACAGACTTTTAATCTAATTGGAAAGCAATTAATTGCTACAGTAATTTTCATGCCATTATTGCACAAATGGATCTTGCCTAGAAGTTCACAGGTTCACAATTGTGTAAGAATATTAATGAGCATTCTTCCCCAGCAGCCTTTGTAGCATATTCTGTATTCATGCAATCCAGCAAGAAGGAAGCTTTATATTTTATAATTTAATTTAGAGAAACCAAAGTTTCTGAAACCAAAGTCCTGAAACCAAAGTATATGGTTTCGTTAGCAGCAGGGGCTGAGATGGCTGATCTTGTTTGTCAACTCAATTGGATTTAAATTTACAATGGAAATAAATCACAAAGTATGTCATTGATAGATTATCTAGATTAGGCTGAAGTAAAAAGGGCCATTCATTAGTGTGGGTAAAACCGATCTCTGAGTTCAGGTCCTAGACTAAATTATAAAAGGAGAAAGTAAGCTAAGCAGCAACATTCAACAATGTCTGTTTTCTGACTCTTATATTGCTGTAATGAACACAATGGCCGAAACAACTTGAAGAAGAGAAGTTTACCATATATTAAATGTTAAAATCCATTATTGCCAGGTGGTGGTGGTGCACGCCTTTAATCCCAGCACTTGGGTGGCAGAGGCAGGCGGATTTCTGAGTTTGAGGCCAGCCTGGTCTACAGAGTGAGTTCCAGGACAGCCAGAGCTACACAGAGAAACCTTGTCTCAAAAAAAAAAATTCATTACTATGAGAAGCCAAGGCAGGAACACAAGGTGGTAACCTAGTGGGAACAACCGAAGCATAGACCAGGGACAATGGAAGAGTGATGCTTACTGGTTTGCTCCTTACTGCTTGTTCAACTTGAGGTTTTGTTCCACCCAAGCCACATTCCCAGTAGAAGTACAACCAACAGTGGACTGGGACCCTTATATCAATCACTAATCAAAAAAATAACCCACAAATTTGCCTATACAAAAGTTGGATAGTATCATTTTCTCAGTTGATGTTCCTTCTTCCCAGATGATTGAAGCTTAAAATAATAACCTCTAAGCTGACTTTGGATAAATGTTATAAGTTGCTTCTGGGGCATGATGCTGTACCTTCCCTGCTCTTGTACGCTGTGTATCCTAGAACCAAAATAGACCCTTCCATTTTGATTTTACATTTATTTATTTAATTATTTATTTATTTAATCTTTTACAATGGTCCATTTTTATTAAAGCAATTTGTCTAAATTGAAACACTTTTTTACATCTTTAGTTGTATTTTTATTTTTTCTTTGATAGTTTCATGCATGTAATACATTTATTTTAATCATTTTCCCCTTCCATTTGCCCTGCCTCCTCTAACTACTACATCACTTAAGTGTTTTCTTCTGGACATGATATAATCATTACAGTCACTGCATCAGGTTTAGTTACCTGCATAGTACCTGAATAAGATAAACTCAGCCAAAGTTTTTGATTTGTCAAAGCATTATAACAGACATCTAATAATTGGTCTTACCATTTAAGTTTTTGGTGGGCAATGAACAGCAGTGGCAAATAGCTTGTATTGTCTTGGGAACCTCAGTATGGCATTATTTTTTCTTGTCATTGGAGTTAGCCTGCCCTGGGCTCTAGTACTAGCACAGGAACTTTCATTTAATAACCTAATTACTTTTGGGAAGAGATTTATATACCTATGCAGTTACCTCCATTCAAATTTTTTAAATAAAAAAAAACTTTCATATCCTCATATATTGAAGATAGTTCTTTTTATACCCCAGCTTTCAACTCTTGTTTCCTTTTGTCTCATTAATTTTGTTTCAACATTATTCACACAAAAAACTCTAGATATTACTACCAGTATAGGAAACCTCATGAATAAAAAATAATTTTAACCTGAACCAGAAGGAAACAAACAGGAAAATCTAGAATATGGAATGCATTACTAGAGTAGTGACCCAGTTTTTTTTCAAAATTCTATTTAGACAGAAAAAGAAGTATTCATAAAGAATACATGGAACATAAGATACATACAAAATTATTTCAAACAAATATATAAAAGGACATTATCTTCTAAATAACATTCCTTAAAGAGGTAGTTTTCTAGTATACTTCTATAAATCAAGAGTAATTATTTTAAAAGATAAAATCATAAGTGTATAGACTATCATTAATTGTGTTACATGCTCCAAAGGTCCTGCTCTTATACTGAAACATGTTTATCAATTAAACATGCACTCTATTTTTTCCTACTGCTCTGCAACAGATTGTCACAAATGTATCTACAAGTATAGTAGCTCTAGTTGAATTGCTGAAGGGGCATGCCCTTTGCTACCTAGAAGGCCTCTCATTTGAGAACACATGTGAGGTCATTAATCTTTGAAAGGACATTTCTTCTGACTATCTATTCTGACCTTTTCCTCTTTGGGAGATTTAAACAAAAGTCTGAAAAGTTTTACCCTTTTTGTGAGTTTTTTTTTTTTAATCTGTAAAGCTATACCACCTGCTTCTTGACTACACAGTTTTAATACAAACTATTTTAGTATCTTTTGCACTTTTTACATAGGTTAAGAATTTTTCAAAAAATCAAAACTTTAGTGGTGTTTTTGTTTGATTGAGAGCTTTTCACTCAATTGATCTTTAATTCTAAATACATTTTACCATAAGTAGCAAGAATGTGTTTTAAAATAAAATTTTAAGAAGACATCAAAATGCCCTTTTAAAATATTCTTTACAAATGTCAGCAAAATATTCTACTTTACTGATTACAAACTCTATTTTACACAACAGCAAGAGTTTTGTTTCTTTCTCTAGTATTCTCTCTCTAGTTTTCAATAAAATGTGCCTTGCTTTAGTCTGAGCCATAGCTCAGAGATTTCTACAAACATTTTCTTCAAGATGAATTAAGCTTCCTCTAAAGCAACACTTTGCTTGCTCTTCAAAAATTTCCAGTCTTTGTTCCCACACACTTCTAAAGCATCTCCCACATATTATCTGTTATATTCATTGTAATAATAACACATTTTATGTTTATGTGAAATAACATATAATTACAATAAAGTCCTTTCCAATACCAAATTTCATTAATTTCTCATTATCGTGTAATGAATAATGGCTACCTTAGTTTAAAATCACATCTGTTTACTACCTGAGAATTCTGAAAATTTATATTTGTGGCTTTTGTTTATCTGAGACAGAGTTCTCAGATACTTGTTCAATTTGTCAGAACACAAACTGACCTCAAATTTTCAATTGTCTTGCTTTAGTCTCCTGTGTGCTGGCATTCTAGGAATAGTAACACTACAAGTGAACAGCTGGACCTTTTGGATCATGATCTTAATGATTAAAACTGAGAGTGGCATAGCTACTCTGTGAATACAAAAACCAGTTCTAAAGATTCAGAAAGTCAGCAAGATGTACAGGTAAATGTAGTTGTACAAGTGAGGCTGAAGTACAAGAATGAACCCATGTCCTTCTTTGTTATTTTAAGATCTTCTCTTTTTAATATTACATATATTTTTTGATCATATAAGCCAGTAACACAAAGCATATCATATGTAGAATACATTCTTCTTATCTTTTTTAATAGTAAAAGAACCCCCCAAGCTCACTGAAAGCAATACCCAAGTAGATAATAAGAGTCTTTTAACTTATTTCAATATGTTAGGCCTTTGATTATATCTGTGAAATGTATTTTGTCATGTCATCATATCCCAAGCCCTACTAATCACAATCACTTGGTGAGACAGAAGTACATAATTCTGGGAAATTAGAGATTATTTAAGGATTTTCTATAAAGTATGTACATGTTACTTCTCCATGGTATCACTCCTCTCCTGCCTATTCCCGTCATTCTGAGGAGTGGATATTTTGCTTTTCCATTATCTTTATTTTCTACGATTTCTCCAAGATTGGTCTCTGCTGGCTTCACTGTAATGATGTCATCATTTTTTCACCACAGGTTGTTGCCACATGCTTTTGTTCAGAGATGAGATTGCACTGAATCCACTCAGCATGCTCCACGATTTCTGACTCCCTCTTCTGTCTTTTGCAGGCTTATTCATCAGCCAGTGCAATCTCCACTATATTTTCTATGCCAGTTTCTTCTTTCATACTGCAAAAGCTCTTAAAATATTGTTAAAATAATTCAATGCTTTGCTGAGATTAGTGGTACTTACCTTTAGTCTCAGCAGTTGGGAAGCAGAGTCAGACAAATGTCTAGAAGTTTGTGGCCAGCCTTGTGTACAGAGGGATTTTGCAGAACTACCAAAACTACATACTGAGACTGTCTTTAAAAATACTGTCTTTAAAAATAAATGAAGAAAGAAAGAAAGAAAGAAAGAAGGAAAGAGAGAGAGAGAGAAAGAAAGAGGGAAAATGAATGGAAAGAAGCAGTGGAGAAAAAAGGATAGAAGGAAGGAATGTAGAAATAGAAGAAAGAGAGTGGGAGGAAGAACAAAAGAAAGAAAGAAAGAAAGAAAGAAACAAAGAAAGAAACAAAGAAAGAAAGAGAGAGAGAAAAGAAGAAAGAAAGAAAGAGAGAGAAAGAAAGAAAGAGAGAGGGAAGAGATGAATTACCTTTTCTTTTTCTCATCTGTTTCCTGTATTTGAAGAGTCCCACAACATATTTTCACTGATAAGTGATTATAGACTTGACCTTCTACTAAAGGACCCGCAATTTTTTTCCTACTGTAGTAACTAATCAAAAGTGTACCACACTGCTTTCACTGAAGATTTCAGTGATGAGGTCCTAGTTTTTGTAGAACCTGATCTGTGGTCATGTGCTTCATTCAAAAGTTGATCCAATCATCCAGACTTTCAGCAGTCTTGCTGCTCAAGTAAAGTTCTTTTCCATGCAAGAAAGAGTCTTTGTTGACTTCATTCTTCTATTGTTGCTTCTGAATGACTTTTGAATCCATGTAAGCAAGATATACTGGAGAATAATGTCTTTGCCTCTTAAACATCTTTTCACAATAGTTCACACCTCTGGCACTCACAGGCCTGAGGTCTGCTGGCTACTTCTGATAACTTATGTATTCACTGCACTTCAAGGACAATTTACTGTTTCCATACATCTTTGTCAGTGAGTATATATAATGTTGTGGTTCTTGTAATTCAGTTGGGTAAGAAGGAAACATTTTGGGTGCAAAGAACTTCACTCAAAATTGTCTGTCTATTAGATCCCATTGATTAAAGTATACAAGAGAAAACCTTGAGAGTCATTTTGCCTCCAATACTCAAACATACCTGCCAGATCTTGAGACTCTTTTGTGTTGGTAGAAACTGTCTGAACAAAAACTATTTTGTCTAACTTTGTTATGAATTAAACTCTGATTATTAGTCCTTGTGACGTTCACAAAATGCATAGTAAAACAAGCCTTCAGATATTTTCAAAGATGATGTCACCAGTTAGTACCAGAGTAATGTCATGTCTTTTCAGTAGCCATTAAGAAAGCATCAGTCAAATTAATGCAACCACATAAAATTTCAGGTATGGTTGCCATTGCTTCTGTGACAACTGTATCTGGTACTTCAGAGACTAAGGATGAGACCTTGGCATTCAACTTGTTTTAGTGTGTTTTGGGAATATATTTCTTACTAAATGCTTTTTTATTTAACCCAACTTGACCTGTTAAACTGTGACCAAATTTCTGTTTTCAGAAAATTTTTGTTAGTAGGGCAATGTTTTTTTCTTACCCAATATGATTTACTGATTTGCTTAATAATACTTTGGGGATTGAGTCATTTAGGTGGGAGGCAAGAGTGGTATATTCTGTTGCTGCAGTAAATTCTGTACTACATGTGGCCAGAATATGTTCATAAAACATCCATTATTGCTAACTATAGCCATCAATACCCCAAACAGCACTGAAGTTCCAAATATAAGCACATAAACTCTAACCCTCAAGCAGACCCTGACACATTCTCATGTAGACATAGATATTCAAGAGTTCATAAAAGTTTGAATTCCTACTCATTACATTTTATCCAATTATGAATCATAATCTGCTGACCCCTCATGGTGATCTAGAAAGTATAGCCCAATTTCTTAGTGAATCACTTGATATGACACATTTGTGTCTGTCTCACCTTTCTTTGGTCTTTATATTTTATTATCATAAAAGAACTTCATATCTCAAGTTTTTCAGCAGTGTTTTGCGTTGAATGAATACAAGGCACTATTGGAGGCTGAAAATGACAGGGAATGAGAAGAGCTTCCTGCATAGTGCATAAACTTACATGCGGTGTTGTATTTATATCCTTTAGTATTCCATGTTAGGTCATGTTATTCATGTCTGTGCAACCGAACGAACACTAGAACCAAAGTTAACTCATCCCTCCTAACCAAAAACTTCCTAAAACTACGATTTGTGATCACACTATGGTTTGTTCCATGTTTGTTCCTGCAGGCTCTTACAAGCAACTAAAGAAATGAGAATTATCAAAGAAAACAGAGTGAAAACTCAATGGAAAATGTTTGCTCACACAGAGAGTAAGTAGAACAAAAACAGCTTTTGTAATGGGTAGTAGTGTACTATGATCATTTTGTTTTTCTCTGCAGCCAATACAGGGCAATTTGTGTCTGTGTACTCCCTGTGTTTTCAACTAGATGGGACCTAGAATCACTTGGGAGAGAGAAGACTTTGGACATGCCCATGAGTGACTGTTTTGATTAAGATAGTTGAAGTGGGAAATCAGCTCACTGTGGGTATTTTCATTCCTTTGGCTGGAATGCTAAACTGTATAAAGAAAGAAGATAATGAGCTGAGCTGTACATTCATCTCTATCTCATTCTTATCTAAGAATGCAATTGCAGTGTAGCCAGATGCTTCAAGCTTCATGTTCTGTGATTTCTCCATCATTTTATTATTGTAACCTTGATCTATGAGCTAGAAAAATATCATCTATGTTACTTAAAAAATAAAACATTTTATTTATTTACTAGTGCGTCTGCATGTGCATATTCTTGCATGTAGAATTTATAGGACAATTTGTGGGAGTTGGTCCTCTCTTTCCCCCATGTTTGCCCAGGTATCAAACTGGGGTCATCGGGCTTGGTAATAGGTACTTTTATTACCAAAGCCATTACATGCGCCTTTATGTTTATTTTGGTAAAATATTTTAATCTAGAAACAGGAAAACTAAATAAGAAGTACCCCTATCTCCTCTCTGTAGTCGTTTGTTCCTCTTTGTACTGTTTAAACACTGATGATAGCTTGTTTTCATATATATATATATATATATATATTCTCTTCTTATTTTTGGTGTTGAAAACAGGAAAAATAGGGTTATTTGGTTCTCTGGTGTCTAACTTCTTGAGTTCTTTGTAGACCAAATGGCTAAGAAGCACCTAAAGAAATGTTCAACATCCTTAGTCATCAGGGAAATGCAAATCAAA
>NC_045030.1:121698249-121710853 GCF_008632895.1 Mastomys coucha
AAAAAAAAAAAAAAGAAAGAAAGAAAACAGGAAAAATGATTAATTTGGTAAGTAAGGAAGAACTAAAATGTATTATATTTTCCAGATTGCTCCCACATCTTCCTCTGCTGGTGTTATTCATCCACAAGGTGGCAATGTAAGCTTTCAAAATTAAGCTGGCATTCACTAAAGCATAAAGAGTTGAGATTCTGATTAGATTTTAAAGAAAGGAAAAGATAGATATAAACCAGGGCCTATTTTCCTATTCAAACACAGATTTTAGTAGAATTGATCAATTATTTTAAAAATATAATAAAGATTTACAGTTTTAAAGCTTCATAAGGGCAAAAAGAAAAGTTCAATAGATGAATCAATGTCACTTAGGTTGTTCTATTTCTTATCTGTTTAGAGATCTCCTTTACAAATGTATTTTGGTAAATTCTGTGCTCTGACTGCTCACTAATAAATAGTAGTGATAAATGATTCAGAATGCCATTATGAAGTAAAGGGTTAAGTGAACTGGAGTTTACAGTCATTTGGAATATAATCCAGAAAATGTTCCTTGTAGATACTATTTGGAATGCTTATTAGGAAACTTTGATAGTTAATCTTCATTGCCAATTTGATGGGATTTAATATAACCATAGAAACAACCACCCACTGTGTGCATGAGGTTTCTAGAAAGGTTTAACAGACCAAGAAATAATGTGTGCACCACATCTTATGGGCTGAAGTCCTGACCTGAGTGAAAAGAACTAAGTGATAGGCTGGGGACATGACTTTGGTCTTGAACAAAGTTTAGATGTTCTTTGCACCTACACAAATATGTCAGCTTCTAGTCTTTATACTCCTGCACACCACACAAATGAACACAGACAAATATATACGATGAACACCAACATTCATCTCCCTCTGCTTGGATTGTGGAAACAATGTGACCAGCTACCTGCAAATCCTGTGTCCATGTTCTCCCCTTCTTTGACAGATATCATCCCTTGCAATTGTCAGCTGCAAAAAATCAACCAACAAAACAAACAACAACAAAAAAAACAAACAAAAAACAGAAAAAAATTCTTCTTCCTTCAAGTTGCTTCTTGTTAGATACATGGCTATAGCTACAAGAAAAGTAACTAATGCAGACTCCTGAAAGAAAATAATTTTCCATTTCTAAATTGGTACAGAGTTAATTCTTTAGCATTACAATAGCAAAAGAGGGGTCCTATTGCCATGGTGTTTTATAACTGAAAGATTATTTAATATATGACTGAACACAATTTTAAAAACTAAAACATAAACGATTTCTCTATATAAATATTATATTTGATGTTTCTCCACAAGGGTGCTCACTAGAATTATCTTCTTAGATCTAAATATGGCATTTGCTGAACAAACATCCTGTGAAACACAGGGATGATGTGAGCATTCAGGGAGATTAAGTAAAGCTTTATTTAAAGGACAAGGAAATTTAAATAAAGTCATATTCAAATGACAAGAAAAATGAAAGATCAATGAAACAATGCACAGGAGAAAAAAAACTAGTTTTGTAGTGTCATCTGGAAATTATCATTGGTTGGTTAATATTTTAAAAGTACAGTTTTGATTTTTGATCATATATAGTTTCAGGACAGGTTACATAACTGCAAGTACATATGCAGCTTTCTTAAATATTTATTTAGTTAACATCGAAAGTGATGGGTTTCATTGTGGCTTTTTCTTGTATATTTATATATATATATATTACACTTTTTCCTCTTTCTCCATTGGCATTTTCTATACCTCTTGTATTTCATGTCATATTTTAAAATGATATAAAAATTTAAATTAAAATAAATACATAATTTCTCATTCTCCTTTCTTCCTTTCAACTCCCCAGACCATACACCCCCTCACTCTCTCTCAAATATATATTTACTTTGATGAGTCTTCATAATGTGTGCAAGCATATGTTTTTAAGGCTGACCATTTGGTATTAGATAACCTGTTGGGAACAAGCAAACTAAAGGTATTCATTTTCAGACTCCATTTAATCACTGAGAAAAATAAATTCAAGATTCCAGGCCCTAGTGGAGCTAGGGACTTCCCAATAACATAACAGCTGCTAATATAAGGAAACATGTCTGAATCCTAATTTCTCAAGTACAATCTGTAAGGGAAGAGTTGTCTGTCCAGACATCTCAAGAACAAGTTATCCATCTTGCTGGCAGGGCCACACTAAGTTCATGATCCTAGGCCCAAAAGCTGACTCCTATCCTGATTGATGGAGACTTCTTTGGTCAATAACTTATAGGAAAATATGATTGGTCCATGATACAGTCCCCCAGACTTTATGGTATCATCCTTTAAATATGCTGTACAAGCTACCCCTCCAAGGTCATGGTTCAGCTCTGGAGTATGTTCTGTGTTCCTAATTGATCAGTAGAGACTTGGTTACAATAAATTTTTGTCATCTGCATTGATCTAGTGTTTGAGTTATATTGAGTTTATGTTACATTTAAGAAAAGCCAACAGCAATCCAACTAAGGCTATCATCACTGGGACAAACTAATTCTCTCTCTCATGTTCCTCATTTGTCTGTAGTTCCTTGCCTAGCTGTGGGACCATGTGTAATTTCCCCCTTAGATATTAGCATGTTAATGATGTTATTCTTGTTTAGGTCTTGCCCAAACCTGTTTGTGCTTGTCATCTTCTCACACCCAAATAATTTCTTCTGTTGCCTTCATGCCACATGTATTCCATTAATCTCTCCATGTTCCCTTATACATAGAATTATTTACTTTATTAAAAAAACTGCCTGATTTTATAGGTTTTATTTTTCATATTTTATTAACATTAATCATTGTATAATATATTGGATTTCATTATGGCATTGGATAATCTATATAATATATTGTGATGATCTTCATTCTCCTTCAGTAGTATTTTGTTCCTCACACCATTCCTTTTCTACTTCTATGCCCTCCTATTCTCATGTACTGTGTCTATTATTTTCTCTTTTTAGTTATTAATGTTAAATGCATAGAGTCTTATAAATAAAGCTTCTGAGACCATTTATTTTTTTCATATATATATATATATATTTGGAACTGACCACTAGTATTGGATAACCAGTTAGGTGACTTACCCCTGGGTATGCTGGATTCGTTCTCTCTCATTAGTAATTAATTGCCTATGGATTTTCATATTTGCCTTCTTTTACCAAAATGCTAAATAGCATTTTCTTAAAGTATACCAATGTATTACCTCAACCTACTTTGTGTATAACAACACTAAAATATTTCACTATAAAATTTTCAAGTATGTTAACATTTGGGATTTTCTTGAGGATGGCTTATTTTACACATTTACTAATTGTTATATTATTCATATATTTATTTTGTTTAATTTTGTCTTATATTATTATTTTATTTTTTGAAATTAAAATATAATTTCCTTACTTTCACCCTTCCTTTTCCTCCATCCATGCCTTCCCATGTACCCCCCACTCCTGATTTCTCTCAATTGTATGGCTTCTATAATCTTATTAGACTTCAGAAAAATTTAAAAATAACTATTTCCTTTATTTGTGTACTATATTTTAGTGAATATGATCAAAGTGATATTTACCACCAGACTGGCATTAAATCAGTGTATTTAACACCTTTGATTTTATATGAAGAATCTACAAATTAGTGGTAGTTTTTATAAAACAGACTGCTATAATCATCAAAGATAGTGATTAATATTAACATTAATAGCTTAATAATATTAATATAATATAATAACTTGATATATTAATATAATATAAACTATTAATAACTTCTCAAATCCAATATGTCAACACCATAAATGTGCATTGCTCATTCAATACCATATATGCACATTGAGTATGCCAGCAGTGAAAATGTTCCAGAATCTCAAGCTAATGGACAAGCTTTCAGTTTGAATTTTCTGACAGCTATTCAACAGAAAAAAATTAGTTGCAAGGAGTTTCATACTGGAAAATAGATGTTCTGGCATGTATCTACTTGCAGAAATTTACACAAAAATTTTAATTTGCAAGAGCTAGTCACAGAGATTCAGTCAACCATGAAGTGGCAGAAATATTGCAGATGATAGAACCCTGGGAATGCTCTAGGATCAGTGCTGGTAATAACCATGGCAGAGAGTTCACAACATACAGAACTGATAAATATCATAATAGAAAATGACCCATGAAGGTTTTCTTTATGTCTTCTATTTTATGGAGGATAATGAAATCTAAGAAACGAACTGATGGCACAAAGATCACATAGTTTTCAATCAATAAAGCCTGGTAAAAACTAAGATATTTATCTTAGAGCTGTGTTCTTTCAAGTAATTTAGAATCAAAATGGCATATTAACTCTCAGCCATCTTCAATGGTTTGTCAATTCTGCTAGAAAAAATCCAATGTAAACAGGCTGATTTACCTTTCTAGACATGTGTTATTTCTTCCACCCAAAAATCTTTAACTCTTAAGTTTTTCTGTGTGACATGTAAATCTCTTTAATCATACTGCTTTTCTTTTAATATCTACTAAGCTGCTAGAAAATTTTTTCATATCATAAACATGATCACTAACTCTTTCTCCCTCCCACTGAAGTAAAAATATTAGTAGGTACTTTAAGCAAAAGTAGTTCTCCATATGGAACCAGAGTTCCTATGGTGATGTGATGGGCAACTTTATTTCCTTTACTGAACAACAGGACCTACAAAGGCAAAGGGTCACATTGTATGGATTAGGATGCTGAGCTAACATCAGGAAAAGCCAGTTAGGTGTCACAAATAATAAGAGGGGAACTGATGGTTATGCAATAGAGAAGTTTGTTTGAATGTGAATATCATCCATGTGCAGCACAGGTGTTATCATTTGGGACCAAAATAAATTCAAAGGAAGTCTTTGTTTTAATTTGTCATTCATATGGAGAGAAATAAATGGTAGATTCTCCTGTGGCCCAAACAGTACTTGTCTGAAGTATATCAGGCATCCCATTTCCAAGCTACCAGGGTAGAATTTTTGTAATGACTATGTCAGCAGAGCCTGAAAAAGTAAATGCTTAATGTACTACCTACCTAGGTGTGGCTTAGACTTAGAAGCTAGCTCAGCATGTTGTAGTACTGGGCTCAGGAGTTTTTTCCTTGGTGTACATCCTCCTTCCATTACCTGACTCTATCAAAACACAAGTTAAAAAATAAAAGAGAGATGTGGTGAGGGGGAGCCAGAACATGGTAAACTCAATAGCTCAATAGACAGGTTACTTTCCAGTCAACTCTATTAACATGCAAAACAGGCTTTACTTTACTTTGTGATTGTTTTCCAAATATAGTTAGAAATAATCTCTTTTGCAGAACAGAGGGCATTGTGATTTTGTTGATATAGGATGAAAGGTGTGCTCAGTTGTTTTGGTTTCATCCCACTCTCAGCCACCATCAAAGAAGCAAAGCATTCATCGGATCAAAGTTATGAGTCATTCTTCCCACTCCATCTCTATAAAGACAGGATGTTGCCTTAGAGTTCATAAGGATTACAAATGAGTCAGTATACTCAAAAATAGGTGAATGCATAGTGTTTGTTGCTTATCAACATAGTAACCTTATGACTTGGCATAAATGTCAAAAGGATAGGCAGATTGAGTTGACCTTGCCTTTTCTGTGGTAAGCAACCTTTCCACAGCAAGCTACAGGAGATTTCCTTGTGATGGATGGTGTTTCTGTGAGAGTGGTTGAAACTGTGGAGGCAAATTGCCTCCCTACCTCAGGCTTTCATGATGAACTCTAGCAATCAGGCATAATTGGCATGAAATCTCCAGGAATAATCCTGGCCAAGTCTCCTTTGTGATTTGTTTCATTTTTGTTTTCTTTGACAGTTCTGAAGCTGTGCTTTCTTACAGCTAAGTGGCCTGTGGCAGCTGGCTGCCGAGAGAATTTTTCACTCATGTAGGGAATACATACATGCCAAGACAGAAACAGACAGGCAGACAGACAGACAGACAGACAGGCAGACAGGCAGGCAGGCAGGCAGACAGGCAGAAACACACACACACACACACACACACACATACACACACACACACACGTTGTGGCATTGACTATTTAAAAAAAAGGAAGAAAGAAACTGTGAAAAAAATTAAGTGACAAACACTGTTAACAGCTTGTCTTGGCATCACAAGCAAACTAAAGTGACTACTGGCTCTCTGAGCATTTGCCAACTGACAAGACAGAGGAAAAGACCATCATAACTCATTCTCTCCATTGAAACAGTAAAAAAAGAAAAATCTGGTTGATTTTAAATATCTAAGGCTCAAAATATCACAGTAAGCAAACTGGCTCACATAAAAAGCATTTCCCTGGTGATCAATATATTGAAAATTATTTAAATTTTATAACTGTTTTTGTGTTACTATTTGGACACTGATGACTACCATGGATCTAGAAAACTTACAAAATAATACACAGAATACACCTTCTCAAGATATTGAATAAAATTTAATGAAATATTTTTGCTTGTTTATTTGTAGGGTGAATTCCAAATCTCAGTGAGGTTATGTAAAGTATGAAAAACAATGAAGAATGTAAAGACAAGAATACTGAAAGAGGGGGTGGTGATATTGGTCCCAATAACGATTGAAAAAGAGAGCTTGTGAACCATCATTTTCACAAAGCACAATGGAAATTCTACTATAACAAAGCACTACAGCTGAAGGTATTTATTCAATTTATGGACTCATTTGCACTAAGTGTACAGGAAATTTTCTGTGAAGGAGCTCCAGATGACCCATTTTCATCTCAGTGGTGGCTAAAATAATGATGCAGGAAATGTAGGGAGCAAACACAGTGGAGATTTCAGTTGAATGATTAGCAGGGATACTAGATTATATCTTGGTGCAAAAGAGCATTAACAGCTTCTACTTCATTTTCATAGGTATAGGGAGGAAACTCAAAGATATGATTAATACAGATATTTTTATCAGAATTCCTACACTGATAATAAAAATTATTAATAGCATCAATAATAACAAAACAATTACTAACACATTAAATTTCTCTTGTGTTGTATTATATTTTAATAGATAATCCTGTAATAATTCTCATCAAAAGTTTGTATACTGTTTTTTATATACATTTTTATTAGATATTTTCTTTATTTACATGTATATTTCTCCTTTCCCAGTTTCCCCTCCAAAAAACTAACAAACAAACAAACAAACAAAAACAACAAGAACAAACCCTTGTTGCCACCCTCCTCCCCATGCCTGCCACCCCACCCTCTCCCACTACTGTTTTGAAAGTGAAGAATGTGAAAGTCAAAGAGGTTAACTACTTTTCCCCAATTTTCTCATTGGTAACAGAAATAGAATATAAAACAAAACAAAGAAAACCTAAACACTTTTTCTAATAAACCAATTCTCCTCAAACTTTTAGTTTATAAGATGCTCTCTAGGAAATATTCACATGTATATGGAAAAAGTTGTACTGAAAGAAGTGGTAAGAAAAATTTATACCTGGTTATAATTTTTAAAAAATTAATATTTATATTATATATATATATTATATATATATGTTATATATATATATAATGATATCACAGTAATTATTTGACTTGAATTTAACCACTCTCATTTGAGCAGAGAATTTAGTTTGTAAGAACATGTACTAAACAGTTGAAAACATTCTGAAAATCAATCTCTCTATTGAATTGAGTCCCAAAATACAGAGGTAACACACCAGGACTCCTTATTTATACTGGAATGATTTTCAAAGTATTTACTTTGGTTATTCTTTAAAAGAAAGTAAGATAGCTATGGTAACTGCTATTGATTAGGGATAATAAATATTACCATGGCCAATGACAAAATTTGTTTACAATGTCACATCTGGTGCTAGAATTAGGACAGGAAATGTAAAGTTCAAACACACATCCAGCATTCTTTTGTTGTATTTCAATTCAGTGTTCATATATCCTTCCAAGTCTCCAAATTAAGTTTTATTTCACTCATTTTAATGCATAATGATTCAAGATTGGTAATAACTTTGAAAGGCTGTAAGAAATTTAAAAATCTTATCAAGTATAGCTTAGAGGTAAGAAAAAACATCTTTATGTTAACTCATTCTCTTTAAATCCTGTTCTCTGCTCCCTCTCCCCATTCCTCACTCCCACAATCCTTTTGCCTCCCTGGGGTATCCTGTCCACAAATGGTACTTCAAGGCTAGTTGCTTTTTCTCTCACTGAGGCCAGACAAGGCAGCCCATCTAGTAGAACACATCCCATGTACAGGTTACAGCTTTTGAGATAGTCCCTGTTTCAGTTGCTCAGGACCCACTTGAAGATCAAGCTCACATTTGCTACATATGCCTGGGAATGCCTACATCTAGCCCGTGTATGTTCTTTGTCTGGTGGTTCAAACTATGAGAACCCCAAGGGTACAGGTTAGTTGAATTTGTTGGTTTTTCTGTAGAGTTCCTATCCAGTTTGGGACCCCGATCCTTCTTCCTGATCTTTAGTAACAATCTCCGAGCTCCATCCACTGTTTGGGTGTTGGTGGAGTCTCTCTGAGGACAACTTGTGCTCCTGTCTACAAGCATAAAAGAGTATCATCAATTGCGTTAGGGATTGGTGCTTATGCACTGGAAGGGTATCAAGTTGGGATGATTATTAGTTGGCCATTCCCTCAGTTTCTGCTCCCTGTCCTGTGCCTGGATTACTTGTAGACAGGATAAGTTTTGAGTTGAAAGTTTTGTGTGCAGGTTGGTGTCTGTCTCTATTGCTCCACTGGGATTCATGTCTGGCTATAGGAGGTGCTCTCTTCAGGTTCCGTATCCCCAATGTAGTGAGTAACAGCTACTGGCATCTCCATTGATTATTGGCCCCTTCCTTGTCCAAGGCTAAGTATTGTCCTAGAGATGCCTATCAACTCCTGACTCCCACCAGTTTCAGATTTCCTTTCATTTTCAGGGCCATCTAGCTATCTCTCCTGTCCATCACCACATCTGACCCGGAATCCCCCATTCCCCTTCCCTCCCAGTTACCTACCTCCATCTGCCTCCTATGACTATTTTATTCTCTCTTCTAAGTGAGATTCAAGCTTCTTTGCTTGGGCCTTTTTTCTTGTTTAGCTCCTTAAAAACCTGTAAAGTGTAACATTGTACCTATATTTTATGGCTAATATCCAATTATAAGTGAGTACATACCATATATAAAATGCATGCCCTTTTGGGACTGGGTTACTTCAATCAGGATGATATTATCAAGTTCCATCCATTTGCCTGAAAAATTCATGTCTTGGTATTTAATAGATGAATAGTATTCCATTGTATAAATGTACTACATTTCTAATCCATTCTTCAATTGAGAAACATTGAGGTTGTTTCCAGTTTCTGGCTACTATGAATAAGGCTGCAATAAATATAGTTGAGCAAGTACCTTTGTAAGATGTTGAGGCATCTTTGAGTGTATGCCCAAGAATAGAATAACTGAGTTGTGAGGGAGTTCAAACTTGCTCAACCACTTTGGAAATCAATTTGGCATTTTCTCAGAAAACTGAAAAACATCTTAAGAGCTGCACTATAAGAAACAATATGATAAATTGAGGCTATCAAACCATTTCTATGTAGTTAATTATGTAAATATAAGATATTTGTAATATCTATTATTGTTAAAGGGCTAAGGTCTAGAATAAAAAACAGTAAAAACACCCAACTATAAATTAAGAAACAATTTCTTGCAAATGGAAAAATCATAAAAAATATACAAGTCAGAGAAAGAATAATCTGATGCATAATTAGGATAAAATGCTCAAAATCAATAATTAAATCAAATTTTATTATAAGTCATCAATATTTAGAAAGGTATGCAATTTATGTAATATAAAATATTCAAAATAAATATTCAAGGAACTAAATCTTAAATCGTGTTTTGCTAAGTTTCATTGATATTTAGAAAGATTAGTAATTTTTAGAATGTTATACAATTGTTAAGATGGAAAACATGGGGTACAAATTGTGTAACCAGCCCCACAATACCCAGAGGAAACTCCACGCCCAGGTGCTCTAACACACCCAGGATCAGAGGATCAGAGGTTAGGAGGACACATCTGCCCAACACTGGGAGCAACTGGGACCAGCGTGACCCAGGCACACAGGAACTCCACCAGATCAGTGACACAAGTTCCTTGCAGTCTGTCTGGGCCAGTGCCCTAAGCAGACCTTGGGTGCAAATTTTGCAGCCCATCCCTCAACACTCAGAGGAAGCTCCACTCTGGGCACTCTAATTGGGCCCAGAATCACAGGATATCAGAATCACAAGATCATGGAGAACACTTGACTCTGAGGAGTTCTGCCAAAACCAGGATCACAGGAAGGATAAGCTCCAGTCAGATTTAGCCAGGGCAGGTAGCACTAGTGATAACCAGATGGTGGGAGGCAAGCTTAAGAAAATAAGCAACAGAAACCAAAGTTACTCTGCATAGTCAGAACCCAATTTTCCCACCATTGCAAGTCCTGGACACACCATCACACCAGAAAAGCAAGATTCAGATTTAAAAATCACTTCTCATGATGATGATACAGGACTTTAAGAAGGATATAAATAACTCTCTCAAAGAAACACAGGAGAACATAAGTAAACAGCTAGAAGCCCTTAAAGATGAAACACACACACACACACACACACACACACACACACACAAACCTTAAAGAAGTACAGGAAAACTCAATCAAACAGGTGAAGGAATTGAATAAAACCATCCAGAATCTAAAAATGGAAATAAAAACAATAGAGAAATCACAAAGGGAGACAATCCTGGAATTAAAAAACCTAGGAAAGAAATCAGGAGTCATAGATGCAAGCATCACCAACAGAATACAAAAGATAAAAAAGAGAATCTCAGGGGCAGAAGATACCATAGAAAACATTGACAGAACAGTCAAAAAATGCAAAATTCAAAAAGGTTGTAACCCAAAACGTCCAGGAAATCCACGACACACTGAGAAGACCAAACCTAAGGATAATAGGTGTAGAAGAGAGTGAAGACTTCCAAGTTAAAGGGCCAATAAATATCTTCAACAAAATTATGGAAGAAAACTTCCCTAACCTAAAGAAAGAGATGCCCATGAACATACAAGAAGCCTACAGAACTCCAAATAGACTGGACCAGAAAAGAAATTACTCCTGTTACATAATAATCAAAACACCAAATGCACTAAACAAAGAAAGAATTTTTAAAAGCAGTAAGGGAAAAAGGTCAAGTAGCATATAAAGGCAGAACTATCAGAAATATACTAGACTTCTTGCCAGAGATTATGAAAGCCAGAAGATGTTATTTTTATGATTGTGTGGTTATTTTCTTTTGGGTTTATTTAAGGAAGATTACTTTCTTGCTTTTTCTAGGGTGTAGCTTCCCTCCTTGTGTTCGTGTTTTCCACTTTTTATCCTTTGTATGGGTGGATTTGTGGAAAGGTATTGTGTAAATTTGGTTTTGTCATGGAATATCTTCTTTTCTCCACCTATGGAAATTGAGAGATTTGCTGGGTATAGTAGCCTGGGCTGGGATTTGTGTTCTCTTAGGGTCCATATGACATCAGCCCAGGATAGTTGTTTTTACCTGTAATTCTTTAAGGGATTTTTGTGTTTCCTCTTTAAGGGCTTGTACCTGTTTACCTGTGTTTTCTTGTATTTCTTTAAGCGAGTTGTTTATTTCCTTCTTAATTTCCTCTATCAGCATCATGAGATATGATTTTAGATCCAAATCTTGCTTTTCTAGTGTGTTGGGGTATCCAGGACTTGCTGTGGTGGGGTCTGATGATACCAAGTAGTCTTGGTTTCTGTTGGTAAGATTCTTGCATTTGCCTTTTGCCACCCGTTGAGCTTTGGTGTTGGATGTTCTTGCTGTCTCTGGCTTGTTCTTCCTGTGGGTCTGTAAGCCTGTGTCAGCACTCCTGGGAGATCAGCTCTCTCCTGGTAAGACCCTTGCATAGAGGGCTATGGGTCAGCTGTACCTCCTGGGTACAGATGGAGGCAGGAAGGACCCTGTTCCATCTGGTCTGCTGCTTCTGAGGCCTGTGGCTCCTGGCTGGTCCTGACTTAGAAAGTCACTGGAGAGAAAATGGTGATCTCACCTGAGTCCTGGGGTCAGATCACTCCCTGGATACCAGCTTTCCCTTGGTGAGAAAGGTACACAGAGGGCTGTGGAACAGGTGCACCTCTTGGTTTTAAATGGAGGCAGGAAGGACTCTGTCCTATTTGTTTACATTTTTTAAATGTACTTTTTTCATTATCTTTATATTAAAATACATTTAGCAAACTATTTTCTTACTACTGGGAAATCCATTGTTAATATATTTGAAGTTCATTAAATATAATGAATCATTTTCATTCTATTGCTGTTAAGAGCCTCTTCCCTTTGATAAGATTATTTTCATATGACTAAATCTACATTTCCATGAATCTACCGAGTCAAATTTATTGGGTTACCTGGATTTATAATCTAAAACTTTTCCTTGAATTTGGATAATTTTGATTAACTATTTCTTCTGTCTCTTGTCATCTTTGTCATTTTTATTGCTGTGAAAAAGACACCATGGTCTCTCACAAAAGAAATCAGTTAAGGACTTACAATTTCAGAGGTTATTT
>NC_045030.1:121710864-121711935 GCF_008632895.1 Mastomys coucha
TGTGTGTGTGTGTGTGTGTGTGTGTGTGTGTGTGTGTTTCATGCCCCATCCCTGTCTCTGTCTGTTCTGGAATGGGCTTTTGAAACCTCAAATCTCACTCCCACTGGCACCCTTTCTCCAACAAGAATACATCTCTTCCAGTAAAGCCATACTTACAAATTCTTGTAATCCTTTCTGACTATCCCATACCCCAATGACAACACATTTAAATATATGTGCCTATGGGACACATTCTTATACAAACCACCTTCCTTTTGACTACATTGCATAAATATTTGTATATAACACCTCAATTCTGATGTGTAATACTATTTTCTGTTTCTAATAACACATTACTACATATTGAGTAGGTTGTTTCGAGAATATGATTATTTGCCTCACAGCTCTGGTCTACAGTAAAAAGGTTTCATCTGGTTATGGTCTAATTCCTGGCAGAGTTTTAAGGTAACATATGACATGACTTATCAAGAGACAGGAAGCAGGCAACCATGCCTTCTGATCTCTCTCCTTTTGTGCAATTTAGAAGTGTTCAACTATGTATTTTAAGGCCTACTCAAATGTGAAAATATACCTCAGTTTTTTATTTAAAGAGATATTCATATAGATCAACATATGGAACTAAAGTAAAGATATCGATGTGTAAGCCACCTGGCAAAGAACAGACAAGTAGAAGCAATCAAATTAAAGGCAGAAACAAATGAAATAGAAATGTAAAAACCAACAAAAACAGCAATAAAACCTATCAGTGACACAAACAATTGATTCTTTGAAAAGGAAAACAGTATTTAATAACCATTAGTCAAATTAACAAAAAAGAAGGAAAAGAATTAATAAGAGATTAAATGTAGACATTAAAGGCTTTTCAGCATATACCATGAGATGATCATGTGGGGTTTTTTTCCTTCAGTTTCTTTATATGGGAGATTATATTGACTGACTTTCAGGTATTAAACCTTCCTGAATCTCTGGAATGAAGCCTACTTGATCATGGTGGATGACCTTTTTGTTGTGTTCCTAGATTTTCTTTTCTTTTTTTTTTTATTAGATATTTTCTTTATTTACATGTAAATT
>NC_045030.1:121766867-121773476 GCF_008632895.1 Mastomys coucha
TTCATAAATTTATTGTTTTTAATAGCTGAGTAGTACTCCATTGTGTAGATGTACCACAATTTCTGTCTAGATTTTCTTTGTGAGTATTTTATTTAGTATTTTTTGCAACTATGTTCCTAAGAGAAATTGGTTTGTAATTCTATTTCTTTATTGAATCTTTGTGTGGTTTTGTATATGGATAACTATGGTCTTATAAAAATAACTTGGCCATAATCCTTCTGTATCTACTTTCTGAAATGATTTTAAGACTTATTAGCATTAGCTGTTCTTGAAAGGCTGGCAGTATTCTGTGCTAAAACTGTCTGGTCCTGAACTTTCATTCTTTGGAAGATTTTAAATGACTGTTTCTACTTCCTTAGGGGTTATAGGTCTACTTAACTTTTTGTTTTGTTTTATTTTGTTTTGTCTTGTTTTGTTTTGTTTTGTTTTGTTTTTTCAGTTTTTCAAGACAGGATTTCTCTGCATAGCCTTGACTGCCCTGAAACTCACTGTAGACCAGGCTGGTCTTGGAACTTAGAAATCCACCTGCCTCTGCCACCAAAGTGCTGGGTAAGTAGCCCGGCTACTTAACTGTTTTATGTAATCTTGATATAATTTTGGTAAATGATACCTACCAAGAAGATTACCTTTTTATGTTTGATTTTTCAGTTTTGTGGAATTTAGGTCTTTAAAATATAACCTAATGATGCTTTGTACTGCCTCAGTGAATGTTGTCATGTCACCATTTTCTTTTCTGATTTTGTCAATTTGGACATCCTTTCTCTATGTTTTATTTACACTGTATAAGGGTTTGTCTATCTCGTTGATTTTCTCAAAGAATAAACTTTTTGTTTCATTGGTTCTTTTTATAGTTCTCTTTGTTTCTATTTTATTGATTTCAGTTCTCGGTTTGATTTTTCCTGCTATCTATTACTCTTGGGTGTGATTACTTCTTTTTCTACTTGAGCTTCCAGATGTGCTGTTAAGTTGCTAATATAAGATCTCTCCAAGAAAGAAACCGAAGATGAAAAGATCTGTCATGCTCATAGATTAGTAGGATTAGCAAAGTAAAAATAGCTATCTTACTAGAAGCAATATTCAGATTCAATACAGTTCCCATCAAAATTATAAAAAATTCTTTCCAGAAGTTAAAAGGACAATGCTCAACATCATATGTAAAAAAAATCCAAATAAAGCAATCAAAACAAACATACAAAAACCTAGGATAGCTAAAAGAATCCTATACAATAAAAGAATATATGAAGGTATCACCATCTCTAATTTCAAACTGTACTACCAAACTATCATAATGAAAGCTGCATGGTATTGCTAAAACAGATATATTGCTCAATAGAATATTTAAAAAGACATAAATCCATGCACCTAGTAACACCACATTTTTGATAAAGAAGCCAGAAATACACAATGAATAAAATAAAAACATCTTCAACAAACAGTGCTGGCACAATAGGAAGTCTGCATGTAGAAGAATGAAAATTGTTACATATTTATCATCCTGTGTAAAATCAAGTCTAAGTAGATGAAAGACCTCAACCAGATACACTGAAGAGAAAGTACAGAATAGCTTTGAATGCAAAGGCACAGGTTACAACTTCCTTAACAGAACAGAAGTAGTACAGACACTAAGATGAATGATTAATTATGAATGGAACCTCATGAAAGTGAAAAGCTTCTGTAAGGCAAAGGACATTATCAATAGGAAAAAGCATCATCCTATAGAAAGGGAAATTAATTTTACCAACTCCATATCTAACAGAGGGCTAATAGCCAAAATTTATATAGAACTCCACAAATGATATATCAGCAAAACAAATAAATCCAATTAAAATTGGGATACAATTGGCTTAGAAGCACTTAAATAAATGTTCTATAACCTTAGGAACCAGGAAAATAAAAATTGGGATGAATGAGATTCCATCTTACATCTATCTGAATGCCTAAGATTAAAAATATAAGGGACTGCTCATGCTGGGAAGAATGTAGAGCAAAGGAGAAGTCCTCCATTGTTGGTGGGGGTACAAATTTGTGCTATCATTATGAAAATCAGTATATTTGTATTTCAGAAAATTTAGAGTTGATCTACCTCAAGACCTACCCATACCACTCTTGGACATATGTTCAAAGACCTTTCACCCTTGTCCAAGAACAACTTGTTCAACTATTTTTATAACATCTTTATGTATAATGGCCTGAAAATTGAAACAACCTAGATTCCCCTCAGCTGAAGAATGCATAAAGAAAATGTGGTACATTTACACAATGGTGTATTACTTAACAGTTAAAAAGAATGGCGTCATGAAATTTGCAGGCAAGTAGATTTAGTAAAAAAAATATTCTGAGAGAGATAACCTTGACCCCTAAAGACAAACATAATGTACTCAGTTATATATGATATAATATATAATCATACCAAACCCCACAGACCAGAGAAGTTAAGTAACAAGGAGGGCTTAGGGGGAGGCACATGAATCTCCTAGGAAGAGGAAATAGGATAGATTTTATAAGTGGACTGAGACCAGGTATGAATAGGAATAGGAGGTATCTAGAGATACTACGGGGTGAGGTGGAGATAGAGGCAGTACAGGGAGGGACAATTGGAATTAGAGCCATTTGGAGAGTGAGTTGAAAACCTATTCCAATGGAATCTATGGATGTGGATTCCAAAGCCTATTATTTCACCTAATTAAAAAATCTTAAAGAAATGAATGGATTTCTGGACATGTTGCCTTCCTAGGCAAAACCTAGATGAAGTCCAAAATTTAAATCGAATTCTAGGTAACAAGGAAGTTGGTGTTAATAAAAATGTATCCATGTGGACCTAATGAAGACTCCTAGTAATGGTAGATACAGAACTTGAACTGACAATCTTCTATAACATGCAAGACTTCTATTGTTTGAACTGGGACTACAATCTAGCCACAAAACCATAGATATACAATTTGTCCCATCTGCATGATGTACTGTGGTAATGATGGTACAGAATTTAAAGGACTGAATATCTAATGACTGGTTTAATCTGAGGTCCATGTCCCGAAACTGACCTATACCCAGGAATGTGTGGATGGCCATGAAACAGGCTGATGGCCCAGAGATCTAGAACAGAACCAAAAAGGACTGACATATATACATATATACATACACACATGCATATATCCATACATACTTTCATATATACATACATACAGAGTCAATTAAAATCCCTAATGATATTCTGCTATTATTATAGATCAATACCTAGCCCAATTTTCATCAGAGAGGCCTCAGCCAGTAACTAATGAGAATATATGCAGAAACACACAGTCAAATATCAGGCAAAGTTGAGAAACCTTAATGAAGATGGGGTGGAAGAATGTTAAGAACTAGAGGAGATGAAGACACCATCTGAACACAACCCACATAATCTAGTAAAAAGGACTCATAGGGTTTACTTATCCTGAAACAATAGTCACAGAGTCTGTGTAGATCTGAGCTAGGTCGTCCGTAGCTATGTTATAGTTGTTTAGTTTGATGTTCATGTGGGACTCCTAACATTGGGAGTAAGTGGTGTCTGACTCTTTCATCTGCTCTTCAGACCCCTTTCCTCCTACTGTGTTGCCTAGTAGAGCCTTAATATGAGTGTTTCTATGTCTAGTCTTATTGTAACTTGTTATGACATGTTAGGGTAATATCCCTGGGAGGCCTGTTTTGTTTTCTGAAGGGAGACAATGGAAGAGTAGATCTGAAGGAGAGGGTAAGGGGGCTTACTGGTAAAAGTAGAAGGAGTACATGATATGTACTCAGTTATATATGAATATTAGCTCTTAAGTAATATATAATCATAACAAAACCAACAGACTAAGAGAAGTTAATTAACAAGAAGGGCTCAAAGGGGGAGACACTTGAATTTCCTAAGAAGAAGAACTGCAGATGGGATGTGCTGTATGAGAGAAGAATAATTTTTGCAAAGAAAAGACAGACATTATAATAGGTACCAATGAAATTCAGAAAAAAACCCACATAATTATCCTTCCAAAGCCTATTATTTCACCTAATTAAAAAATCTTAAAGAAATGAATGGATTTCTAGACCTGTTGCCTTTCTAGGCAAAACCTAGATGAAGTCCAAAATTTAAATCGAATCTAGGTAGCAAGGAAGTGTTAATAAAAATGTATCCATGTAGAATCACTTAAAGGATATTCTAATTGCCTTCTAAACCCTACCTCTAGGTACCATACTTACATTAATTTTTACCCTCTTAGTATAACACAAATGCCAATGTAATTGTTAATTGTGACAATATAAACAAAAGTAGCTACTAAGTATACTCTTTATCAATTAAAGAAATTATGTTTTTAGTGAATGCTAAAAGAACTGCAATAAAATGTCTCCTAATAACATTGCTACACCAATATATCTATGCATCATTCCATCTTCATCAGAGAATTGTGCTCTTGCAGTAGATGATAATTAATGCAGAAAATCACAGTTTAGACAATGTGCAGATAGTGAAAAAATTTTTGTGGACTTAGAGTCTTATCAAAGTACTTCCACTAAGGCTCAGTGATCAATGTAGAAGACATAAAAATATCACAAGAGCCATTACTAGATAATTCCAATGGAATAGTGTCTTTTGGATATAACACAAACTTTGTATTCATAAACTCGCAGAAATTTAAGGTGCTGGCATGACATGACCTACATAAGATCAAGTTAGTCAATTTTCTACCATACAATAGGAATGTTGGAAGGTTTCATGATTCCTTATCCTTAAATGAACAGCTATGTATAATCAATGTATTGTAGGGAAGGAGGAATCTGTTTTCTTTATAAATATGTGGCCTTTGGTAAGTCATCCAGTTTCCTGTGTATAGATCCTCACCCAAAATTACATAGACAACATTTATTAAAAGTCAAAAGGTTAGCCAGGCAGTGGTGGTTTAATTCCAGCATTTGGGAGCCAGAGGCAGGCTGATTTCTAAGTTCAAGGCCAGCCTGGTCTACAGAGTGAGTTCTAGGACAGCCAGGGCTAAACAGAGAAACCCTGTCTCAACAAACCAAAAAAAAAAAAAGTCAAAAGTTATTAAATAAAGTGAAAATGAACACCATGCTTAGGAGGAACAGGATGGATATGGAATAGGGCAGAGATAAGGAGAGTAGTTTGGTTAGAACAAAACACACAGTATAAATATTTTATAGAATTAAAAAATAAAAGAATAATTACAAATAACAAAATCTTAACATGTAAAGATTTTTTTCTGTGGTTTAACTTTCTGTTAAATACAACAGTCTAAGAAACTTACTATGAAATACTAAGCCATAAAAGTCCAGTTGACTGAATTACCTAAGGGTATCCCATTATAGAAAACTTTCCTCATATGGAATCTAACAATGATTTTTTTAAATTACATTTAGTTGAAAAGAAATAGCTTAACAAGCCAGTATAAAACTTAATTTATGAAAAATCTAACTTCTGTATATGCCCTATAATCAGAATATTTAGTTTAATTTTATAATCTTGTTTGAGAGTGTTAATGCTCCATGCTCAGAATTGTGGACCCTTGGAGCATCATTAGTGTATCAAAAGATACATAAAATATAAGATATATATATAGTTACAGTAAGTACTGTATATTAAAACTGAGTTTTACCCCTGAAAGAAATTTGAAGATGCAGAAAAGTAGACCATTAAAATTTTCTATCAATGATACATTATGGTCATATTTCAAGCTGCATAACATCTTGTAATGCAAAATATATACATGACATATAAGCCTATTAAACTAGACATGTAGATGAAGACTGAACAAAGGAAATGATCCTGTAATTTTTAACTATATTGGGCATATATTAACATTTCCTCAGAATATTGAAGGTAGTGTTCATATGTCACAGGCATTTTATACATGAACTTTAACAAAGGTAAAAAGAATTTGTATCATAATAGTGTGAACATGTTGGACATTTTCTGCAGATGGTGTTGTTTATTTTAAAAGGTCAGTGCAATGGAGAAATAAAAATGTACCTTGAAATTTTGGAGCCTTACCCTTAGTTTCATTTATTATTATTACCAAGGAAAAATATGAAAACTAAAATAGATTTTATAAATCTATACTTAGTCTGTCTAGCTATAAACAGGAAAACAGGGCAAAGGTAAGAATGAAGATGTTGGTACAAAATAATTAGCTAAGGTTCAGATTTTATATTAATATAAGTGACAGTGTTAAAGTTAGGGTTAATTCAGGCTCCAATTCTTACTCCCTGGTATTCATAGTAACATTCATTTCTAAATTTCTATATATGTACAACTTCTAGAAAGTAGAAAAATTTACTGGGCTGGAGAGATGGCCCAGCAGTTAAGAGCACTATTTTTTCTTCCAGAGGCCCTGAGTTTAATTCCCAGCAACCACATGGTGACTCACAACCATCTGTAATGGACATTCGATACTCTCTTCTGGTGTGTCTAAAGACAACAACAACAGTGTATCCACATACATGAAATAAATAAATGAATCTTTAAAAAATGAAAAAAATTACTGATACATATTTTAAAAATTAAATGTGACAGGTTTTGTTTTGTTTTGTTTTGTTTTATTTTTTAAACAGGGTTTCTCTGTATAGCTCTGGCCATCG
>NC_045030.1:121773682-121775167 GCF_008632895.1 Mastomys coucha
AAAAAAAAAACCAAAAAAACAAAAAAACAAAAACCAAAAAACAAAAAAACAAAAAACAAAGATAGGGAAAACTATTATCAACAATAAAAGAATTCCTGGGGGAATCATGATCTCTGAACTCAAGCTGTACTACAAAGCAATAGTGATATAAACCACATAGTACTGGTACAGACTGACAGGTAAAGCAATGGAATGGAATTGAAGACCCAGAAATAAATCCACACACCTATGGTCACCTGACATTTGACAAAGAATCTAAAACCATTCAGTGGAAAAAAGCATAATTAACAAATAGTGATGGACTAACTGGCAGTCAGCGTGAAGAAGAATGCAAATTGACTCATTCTTACCTCTTTGTACAAAGCTCAAGTCCAAGTGGATCAAGGACCTCCACATAATACCAGATATGTTGAATATCATAGACAAGAAAGTAGGAAAGAGACTCAAACATACCTGCACAGGGGAAACTTTCCTGAACAGAACACCATTGGTTATGCTCTAAGATCAAGAATTGACAAATGGGATCTCATAAAATTGAAAAGCTTCTGTAAGACAAAGGATGCTGTCAATAGGACAAAACAGCAACCAACAGATTGGTAAAAGATCTTTACCAACCCTGCATCTGATAGAGGGCTAATATCTAACATATATGAAGAACATAAGAAGTTAGACTCCAGAGAACCAAATAATCCTACTAAAAATGGGGTACAGAGCTAAACAAAGTATTCTCAATTAATGAATATTGAATGGCCAAGAAGCACCTAAAGAAATGCTCAATATCCTTAGTCATCAGCAAAATGCAAATCAAAACTACCCTTAAATTCAACTTCACACCATTCAGAATGGCTAACATCAAAAACTCAGTTAACAGCAAGGATGTGGAGAAAGAAGAACACTGCTTCAGTGTTGGTATGATTGCAAGCTGGTACAACCCCTCTGAAAATCAATCTGGCAGTTCCTCAAAAATTGGAAATAGTTCTACCTAAAGACCCAGCTATACCACTCCTAGGCTTATACTCAAAAGATGATCTAACATATAACATGGTTTATTAGTCAGTATTCTCTAGAGTCATAGAACTTATGGATAGTCTCAATGTAGTAAGGGAATTTGTTATGATGTCTTACAATCTGTATTCCAATTCCCCAACAATGTTCAGCCCAAGAATCTTGGAGTTGCTTAGTCCCAAAACGTGAACAGATTCCAACAGATGTGTTGGCGAGCAAATGCAAGCAGGTCAAGAATAGAGAATCTTTCTTCCAATGTCCTTATGTAGGTCTCTAGCAACAAGTGTGTCCCAGATGAAAGATGTGTACCACTGTGGGCAGTGAGCAGTTCTGACAGCCAGAGTCCAGTAGAGCAGAGCCACCTCGGAACCCCGGAGACACACTGAGCATCAGCTCACAAGGGACCGTAGGTGTTCAGTGAATTGCTCCTGGCACCAATGGCTCAGATTTCAGCCCAGACCCCTCACAGCTGCCCCTGCA
>NC_045030.1:121775603-121783246 GCF_008632895.1 Mastomys coucha
TTAACTAGCATATTTCTCCTTCCTACAATAAAATAACTCATTCATACATTGTCTCCTTTTTAATTAAGGTGTCGTGCAGCAAACAGGCCAGCCCCTGGGAAGAGAGAGAGACCTGGCCCTCAGCAGCAGACCCCCTGCCACCAGGGAGAGAGAGAGCCTCGGCCAGGCAGGCTGGGGCCGCAGCCCAGGCCCACCCCCCGCTTGTTTTTGAACGACATACCACCATGACTGGATCTGGAACTTTTTTGTCCCAGGCTGACCATGAAATCAGAGATCACCTTGCCTTAGTCTCCTGGGATTTACAACCACTATGCCTCACGATCTCCATGTCAAGATCCACTCAGAAACTTGTATCTCCAGACTCAGGATCTGGATCATGGGTAAGACTTCCAATTATGGACTTCAGTTCATTCCAGATATAGTCAAATTGATAACCAGGAATAGTCACACATAGTATGTACTCACTGATAAGTGGATATTAGGCAAAAAGCTCAGAATACCCAAGATACAACTCACAGACCATATGAAGCTCAAGAAGAAGGAAGACCGAAGTGTGGATGCTTCAGTCTTACTTAGAAGGGGGAAAAACATAATCACCAGGAGGTAGAGGGAGTGAGGGACTTAGGAGCAAGAGAGGAGGGGGAATCAAAAAGGGGAGCACGATCAGGTGTGAGAGGAAATGAGGAAGATGTAGGGGGTCAGAAAACTAAATGGAGGTGTGTAGCAATGTGGTATCAGGAACTGAGGGTAAGCACTAAAAAGACCCAGATATCAGAGAAGTAAGAGTCTCCCAGGACCCAAGAGTCTCCCAGGACCCAACAAGGATGACATTAGCTGAAATACCCAACAAATGTGGCTGAGACCCTGTAGAGACCATATCCAGAGATTCAGCACAGTCCCCGGTTGAGGGATGGGTCTACCCACTCATCTCAAAAATACTAACCCAGAATTGTTCCTGTCTAAAGGAAATACAGGGGCAAAGAGTAGAGCAAAGACTGAAGAAAAAAAAAACATCCAGAGAATTCTCCATCAGGGGATCCATCCTATATGCAGACCCCAAACCCAGACATTATTGCTGATAGCAAGAATTGCTTGCTGGCAGGAGCCTGAAACAGCTGTCTCCTGAGAGTATCAACCAGATCCTGACCAATACATATGTGGGTGCTCACAGCCAACCATTGGACTGAACATAGGAAACCAAATTGAGGACTTAATGGAAGAACTGAAAGAGCTGAAGGGGTTTAAAGCCCCATAGGAAGAACAGCAATATCAATTAACTGAAACCCCCAGAGTTCCCAAGGACTAAACCATCAACCAAAAAGCATGCATGGAGGGACCCTTGTCTAGAGTTGCATATGTAGCAGAAAACTCCCTTATCTGGCATCAATGGAAGGGGAGGCCCTTGATCCTGTGAAGGATCAATGCCCCAGCAGAGGGGAGTGCTAGGGCAGTGAGGTGGGAGTGAATGTGGGGGTAGAGAATCACCTTCATAGAAGCAGGGGCTGATGGGATATGGGGTTTGTAGAGGGGAAAGCAGGAAGTAGACTTACATTTGAAATGTAAAACAATAAAATAAACACTACAAATTTTAAAAATAAAGCTCATCAGTAATCATCATAAAAATCAATACAATTATAATTATCATGTAAAACTTTAATATTTAAAATTACTTTATATTCTTTCCCTTTTATTATTGAACTAGTGGAGTTGCACCTAATCCAAAAAATACTCTAATCTCATATATTTGATAAGCCAGAAATATATCAGCTTACTTTTTTTTTTATTCTAGGCTTATATTAAACCAAATATTGCAAAGATCACAATTAAATTTTTTCTTTTACCTGATGGGATATCATCAATGAAAGTATAAAATAATTACACTGAAGAGGAAATAAATCATATTTCATGTGCATCCACATTTTTGTCCTGAAAAAAAAGAAAAGATACTTTGTTTGTGTGGTTAGACATTTAAAATATTTCAGAAAATACCTTACTTGAAAAAGTACCCCAAACTATCCAGTATAAAATCTCTTATGTCTCTGCATAAAGGTAGTAAGCAAATATCAATACAAACAGAAAACTCAACTTGCTTGCACTAATATCTAGCTTCAAAATGCTATTAAAATATGTAGTTATTGGTTTTTGAAAATAATTTCAAAGAAGTCACACTGGTAAAGAAGTACTATGACAAATTCCAGACAGAAGAAAGAAGGATACTTGTCAGTTCTTGTAGTCATATTAGTTAATACATTAATCCTCTGAATATGTATGTCTATATGTATATTTTTAAAAATGTTGATGAGCATACTTAAGTACTGGTAAAGTAATTTTATAATCTTTTGAAATATAAAGCTCACTACCTTTTTATAGGACCTATTACCTACCAATATCTTGCTAAGTGATAAACAGAAAGAGAAAGTGAGAAAATATGTAATATGTTCCCTAGGATGTTTAGGAGGCAGAGAGTTATTTGGGGGATATATACATACAGATTTATGTATATATAGCTGGTATTATATACATCAATAGGTACTTTGTATAGGAATGCATTATTAATTTGAACTGCCAGACACTACAATTTACCTACCATGCTAGTGACATTGCTGTAAACATAGAACAAAATTCTCACCATAGTTAATGTTCATATGAAGCATTTTAACACTTTAAACTTAATGCTTGATACAATTCACTGACCACATGAAGCTCAAGAAAAAGGAAGATGAAAGTGTGGTGCTTTGGTCCCTCTTAGAAGGGGTAACAAAATATTCATGGGAGCAAATAGGAAGACAAAGTGTAGAGGAACAGAGACTGGAAGAAAGGCCATCCAGAGACTGCCTCACCTGGGGATATATGGATATCCCATATATAGTCACCAAACGTAGACACTATTTTGGTTGCCAAGAAGTGCATGCTGACAGGAGCCTGATATCGCTGTCTTCTGAGAGGCTCTGACAGATCCTGACATATACAGAGGTAGATCCTTTAAGCCAACCATTGGGCTGAACATGGGGTCCTCAATGGTCGGAGTTAGAGAGAGGACTGAAGGAGTGGAAGCTATATACAACCCCATAATATCAACCAACCAGAACCTCCAAAGCTCCTAAGGACAAAACCTCCAACCAAAGAGTACATATGGAGGGACCCATGGCTTCAGCCGCATATGTAGCAGTGGATGGCCTTCTCTAGCATCAATGGTAGAAGAGGAAGGCACTTGGTCCTGTGAAGGTTTGATGCCCCAGTTTAAGGGAATGCAAGGGTGGGAAGTGGGAGTGTATGGGTAGGTGGAGGAAAAGAGATAGTTTCCTAAAATATGTGCAGGAAAAAGAAATGAAATAGAAACAGGATGAACAGAAACCCAGAAGCATATTTCTTGAGAAAGAAGAGAAATTATCCAGATCTACTAGAACTTCCTATGAAAATATGGCATATCATGTAAAACAAAAGTCTGCAGTATAAGAAAAAAAATAACACAATACTCAAAACTTAATCATGCTTGTCTAATATGAAGTGATAATTACAAATTTTGAAATAATATTCATACCTCTTACATACTCATTTTGAAGCTGAATTATCTATTGTTTTGAGTCTGTAACAGCTTAACACAGTCTATACTAAAAGTTCTTTCCACTTTTTTTCTAATCAGAATTTGAGTACAAGTTGTTCTGTGGGGTAGTGGGCAGTTCTGACAGCCTGAGCCCAGTAGAGCAGCCAGCTGGGAATCCCGGAGACTCACTGAGCAAAGTAAATTTGTTCACAAGGGACAGTAGGAGTTCAGTGATAGCTCCTGAGACCAATGGCTCAGATTTCAGCCCAAACCCCTCACAGCTGTCCCTGCAGGAGATGTGTGCTCTATCAGACAGGCACTGCCTCAAACTCCCAGCATTCTAGCTGGACCTTACACACAGTCATCTGACCACAAGCCAGGCATGCCATGCCCCATACAATAAAAGGGGCGGTTTGCCCCCCATACACTCTTACTTTTCTCCCCTCTTACTCTTGTTCTCTTACTCTCCTACTTTTACCCTTCTTTTGCTCTCCTACTCTTCCTTTCACTCTCTTGTTCTCTTGCTCTCTCACTCTTCTCTTATTCTCTTGCTCTCTCTCCTCTCCTTGCTCTTTGTTCTCTTCTCTGGCTTTCTCCCTCTCCTTCCTCCCCTCTCTCTCTCCTGCCTCTCCTTTCCTTCTCTCTACTCAACTAGCATATTCTATCCTTCCTACAATAAAATAACTCATTTATACATTGCCTCCTTTTTAACTAATGTGCCATGCATCAAACAGGTCAGCCCCAGGGGAAGAGAGAGAGACTCAGGCCTCAGCAACATGTCTGCCTCCAGGGAGAGAGAGAGCCTCAACCAGGCCACAAGCAACAGGCCCTCTGCCTATGGAACAACATTGTTCTACACAAATTACGTCTGACTTTATACTGTGTCCACATGGGACACATGTCTCCATATGCAGTAAAATTTGTTTGACTCTACGATTTTTTCACCAAAATTTCAAAGTATATAAAATGATATCCTCTCTCATACACACTTGTTGAAGATAAATACATACTACAAAGGGGAAATAAGAAATTGTTCCCTTTTGAGATGTAATAAATTTTACTATATCATAGTTTAGAGTGCAGACACATATGAATGATTTTCTGAAACTTTATATCCAATGATATCACTAAGTCTGTGATTTCATAAAGATTAAATGACTTGTAATTTTTCTTTTATTTTCTCAGTTCCTAATATTTTGCTAAAATTTAGGGCAAGGCCTATTATTTTTATATCTCTGAAAAACCCCATCTGGATATATTTTGTCATTTTTGGCAATATTTCCACAGAAAGAAATACTCAGCCATATTAGCTTTTGTGTGCTCTGCTACTCTATGTTGGGAATTATAGTCATTTCTTTTTCTCTTTACTTAAATTTGTTGGTAACGAGCTCTAGATTTCTCATTGCTCTCCTGCCCTCTACTGAGGAGTGAATTAATCCTGGTTTTTGGTGCTTTTATTAATTTATTCTTGACTCCTCTCTGGATCATTCTCTTTGATAAAAATTGCATGGAACATTCCTTAGTGATTCTACAAGGATGCTTGGTGAAGCACAGGATTCCGTGTTTTATAATGAATTGTATACTATGAAATATAAGTCTAATGTAGACTTTGATATGTGGGAGATGAAGTTCAATACCAAGAAAATGAGAGAAACCTAGATAAGAAACATTTTTAAAATTAGATTTGGAGTCACAATTCAGTTTGAGCTGTTATCTTATGTGTAAACGTGTGCCTTCAGTTCAAGTGGGTTACAAAGTATCAACTAAGCACTCTGTCCCTGGAATATGATTAAGATATTATATAATGGCCTGATGTGTTTCATTTTAAAGGAGGACAAAGAACTTTTAAGTTTATAAGATGGTCACAGTATAGATTCGAAATGGAACCTTATCAAGTACAACAAAACAGTGATATACAGGCAATACTTAATGTTGGTGAGCTAAAAATTTAAGCTGTACGATTCATTTTTCAGAAAGGTAAAGGGTCATGAAACTCTATGAAACAAGTGATCTGAATTAAAGTCCCTACTTGCAGAAGTAGTTAAATGCAAACCAAAGCTAAAGCAATGATTCTCCTTAGGAGGCAATGAAAATTCTGTTCTGTAAGTGCCATCTTTTGAAATGAGGGCTGAAAATCAAGGTTTGTAAAGACATAAAAGTCAAGCATCACAACCAGGAGACTGTAGCAATCTATAAAACAAATCACTGTGCTAAAAGGGCTGTGAGGATACAGGGAAAAAGTTGAGGTAAAGTGAGGGTTTAGAAAATGAATGCTCTTCATTTTTGTGGCCTTGTATAACACCGGTACTAAGGATTCTATCTTTCTGGGCTCTGTGCTAAGAATCAGTGTCCAGTGTACCTTGGAAACCTTCCCAATTGGCCAAAATCTCTAAATTCTAAGAAGGTAGGAAATGATATTACAAATCTCAGGAGTTAGTAAGTACTGACACATATAGTATATGCTTAATTTTTTTTTTAAATATTTGACATCAACAGGTCATCAAATATATTTTCAGGGACTTTTAGCACTTTTCCTTCTTCTAACTATGATCTGATTATTTGAATAGTGTGATCAGTGTACTACTATATAATTCAGAGTCATGACAATATCTTTTTTAAGTATACATATCATTGTGTCTTATAAAATAAAAGTATATAGACTATAAGTATGAAATTTTATTTTATTGTAAAACATTGATAGGAACTGTATAACACACGTAATTCTGAATGACATTTTCTGCCACTTTCTGCTCTATCAAAGAAATATTTTATCTCTTCAATAACCTGTTTAAAGAGTACACTCAATTTTTTTTGCCTGTAGCTCACTTTTTAGTGGTGATCAAAAACTTCAGTGGTAAACACTTCATGGACACTTCTCTAATATTTCCTTTGGGCTCTAAATATCCTCAAGTAGAGTCAGCATGATTATATTTTCTTTACTTTCTAAATCCTATATTAGTGAATTGTATAATTTTCTTCCTCCTTTAATTAGGAAGAGACACAGAGATTCCTATCCCACCAATATTCAGTTTCATCTTTCAAGGACAAGTATAGCCTTTTGCTTGGATTTTGGAGAGAAGCACACCCATTATTCTATCTTCATATTAAAAACTAAACATCTTGAACTTAATCACTCAGCTTCTTCACAGATATACAAGAACTAAAGATTCTTTGTAAATAGCCAAACATTTGAAAGTTTAAAATTTTGGTGGTGATAGAAGGCTAGGTGAAAACCCAAAATAGTCTTTACATACTATTAAATAAGTCACACTGAATATTAATATTTTTTGAACAAATGCTACTCATTTTTATACCATGACATTTTCTGTCTTTTTGTTTGTTTGCTTTTATTTTTGTTTTTGTTTTTGTTTTCAAGACAGGGTTTCTCTGTGTAACCCTGGCTGTCCTGGAACTCACTTTGTAGACCATGATGGCCTCAAACTCAGAAATCCATCTGCTTCTGCCTCCCAAGTGCTGGGATTAAAGGCATGTGCCACCCACATGACATTTTCTAGTTTATGGAAAAACCTTCATCTTTTTTTCCTCATGTGTCAGCTTTGTAATCTGAAATTTCTCAAAACACTTTATGATCTCTGAGGCCTAATAAGAATATTGAATACTTTGAAAAACTGGCCTTTTGCACAAAGTTATGTTTTTAAACTGTTCAACTAAATCACTTAATAGATGGTGGTAGGAGGAAATTTGTACTAATAGAGAAAGGAATAGAAATGAGCACAGAAAATAAAAGCCACATGATTATTAGGTATTCACATGATAATTTAGAATTCCAAATCAAAATCTAAAAGTGAAAACATTAAACCTGATACTCACTTGGTGTGGATACAAGGAATTATGTCTAGTCTCTAAAGTTTATGAAACTTAATAGATCAATGTACAGTATATCCACTTTATTTACAAACATTAAAAAATAAAACACCACCACCAACAAAAACTCCCACTGTAATAAACCCTGCACCTAAATCTTTTTGAGAAAACTTCCTATCCTAACTAAATAAAGATGAACACCACATCCAGGCGGTGGTGTCACACGCCTTTAATCCCAGCACTTGGGAGGCAGAGGCAGGTGGATTTCTGAGTT
>NC_045030.1:121783337-121788797 GCF_008632895.1 Mastomys coucha
AAAAAAAAAAGAACAGCATTGCAGCCCACAATAATGCTTATACACACCATGCTACATTCAAGTGTTTGGAAAGGCATGCTAATAAAGAGAAGATATGAATTGAATGCTAAACAAAGATATGACTAAAAGAAACAAAAATAAATAAACTGAGTTTTAGTGTAATTTCAAGATGGAAAGAAAGAATCAAGAGAGGAAAGGACAGATGGTCTACAGAAGAAAATACAGAAAGAGATAGAGATGTAGAGAGATATCACATCTACGGCATTTGACTTTCTAGTATTGTAGAGCCCACCAATTTCAAGGATAATGTTTCAAAGGTGACACATGCTAAAAGTGCCATTTCCTATTTAGCAAGGTGTCATTCCCTCATAGTCACTGTTTTAAATCCTTAAAAAGATTACGTTGTATCCTTTCCAAAGACAAATTTGAGTATTTTTGCTAGACAGGAGGGAAATGTTTTAGCTTATGTGGAATAGGAATGAAAAATTCTTTTATCTTTTACATTTTTTGAATCCTTCCAAACTGCCCTCCTATTTTTAGTTTAAATCTCCATCCACCCCCATTGTCACAGGCTGTGGTATCAGCAAGTTTCAAGCTGTAGAAAGATACCTTAATACTTACAACATTCACTTTAGGTTCCTTCTTGAGTCAGCTAAGCTAGCAATCAATCTTCATCTAATTTGTATCTTCTGAAATTTCCAGTATTTTATCTTCTCTTTTCTACTTTTTTTCTACATGTGAATAAGTGACTTAAGATTCTGTGCTACTGTAGTGAACTTTTAGAAAGTAATAATGGAAAATTCATATTTCTTCTTAGAAATCATCTTTATCAGCAAGTCACAAAATATAATTTTTACATTTTCCAATATTTTTAAATTGTATTTCATATATAGATGGAAGTTTAATTACACATTTCATCTAGAAAATTATGATTCAGTATGCCATTTAAAGTCAAAAATAGTGCTCTTTGATGTGGCTTATGTTGTAGTTAAAAGCTATTCTTTTACTTGTTTGAAGTGTGTGAACATTTATCAGAACTGAAAGCCCTAATTCATAAATTAACCATAAATATTGATCAATAATATATCTAACACTGAAAACTTTCAGGAAGAAACACTGACAACAGCATTTTTTAAAAAATTATACTGGAACCTGCTTAACAAGGATCACCCATAAACTACTATAAATAATCGAGTATTATCCTTATATATTATATATTTGATAGGTAAAAGAAAATGATAAAAATAAGTAATTTATAGCAAAGAAGATATAAAAATTATATACTTACATAATTAATAAGTTTATAGTTTTCATAAATCAAAAATTAAACGACTCAGTAAAGGACAGTTGTAAGAAAGATGTATTTCAATTACCATTAAAATGTTGTCTTTTCCTCATTTATTTTATTTTTACTTATTTTTATATAAATATTCTATTCTGTTCATTTGTTGCTGATGAAATTTGGCATATAAATGGCCTTCCAGTGACAGCCCCACATGTGGATCCATCCCATATACAGTCACCAAACGCAGACACTATTGTGGATGTCAAGAAGTGCTTGTTGACAGGAGCCTGATATAGCTGTCTTGCAGCCAACCATTGAACT
Organism: Mastomys coucha; assembly: GCF_008632895.1. Taxonomy (NCBI): domain Eukaryota; kingdom Metazoa; phylum Chordata; class Mammalia; order Rodentia; family Muridae; genus Mastomys; species Mastomys coucha. The sequence continues at coordinate 121,784,944 of NC_045030.1, forward strand.
GATCACTGGATCCCCAATGGAGAAGTTGAATAAAGGACTGAAGGAGCTGAAGGAGTTTGCAACCACATAGGAAGAACAACAATATCAACAAATCAGACCCCCTCCTACAGATCCCTGGACTAAACCACCAACCACAGAGTACACATGGAAGGACCTATGGCTCCAACTGCATATCCAGCACAGGATGGCCTTGTTGGGCATCAATGGGAGGAGAGGACCTTGGTCTTGTGAAGGGTTGATGCCCCAGTGTAGGGGAATGTGAGGGAAGGGAGATAGGAGTGGGTAAGTGGGTGGGGTATACCCTCAAAGAAGCAGGAAGAGGAGGAATAGAATAGGGTATTTCTGTGGGGCATTTTGGGAAAGGGGATAACATTTGAAATATAAATAAATAAAATATCTGGATAAAATTAAAAATAGGATTTAGGGAAGATGATAGAGGCTAAGAGGCCCATAAAATCTTCAAGGGGAAATGCAGTGGTGGCAGAAGATGAGACTGCAGAGCATGAATATATTCAGATAAATTTTAAAAAAGGCAGGTGTCATATAAAGATGCTTTGAAAAGGTGGTTTTATGGAATTGGAAAAAATGTGGCAGAACAGAGCTGATGAAGTTCATGTCCATGGACCTTGCTGCCACTGGACACCATGTTGATGTTTATAGTACATGCTGGTACCCGACGCTATGTTGTGGTCCAGAGACCATGTTGACACTGGAGGCTGTCCTGATGTCTGAGATCCATGCTGCTGATTGATATCTCTGATTTGAGCTACCACTGGAAACCGTGCAGAAGTTCATGATATGTGCTGCCATTCATTGTTATAGGCAAGAAACTTCTTTTGTAGTGGCATCAATGACTGCATACTCATAACTGAGAATAAGAGACATTGAAAGCTTCTGTGTTAAACTTTCCCCACATCCCTCCACGAAAGAAATAGTCTCAAAAGGAAGGTACTGAAGAGAGTTCTTAGGAATTTGTGTGTGTGTGTGTGTGTGTGTGTGTGTGTGTGTGTGTTGAACTGAAGCTCTTCACAGTTGATGGCTTCTGGTTGGCTGTGGAGAACAACTCAGTTTTCTTTAAGGAGCTGGTCACTGGGAATTTGATCATGTACCAATGAGCATATTGGTAAGACAAATTGGATATACATTTTCCCTTAATTTATTCATTTATTCCTATTACATCCTGATCACTGCCCCATCTCTTCCTAGTATCCCCTAAAATAGTCCCTACCTCCTTCCCCTTCTCTGAGAACAGAAAAGATCCCCCCTGAGTACCAAGCCACCCTGGTACCTCAAGTCATTGAAGGGCTAAGTACATCCTCTCCCAATGAAGCCAAACAAGGCAACCCAGTTAGGTGAATTAGATCCACAGGCAGAGTGGCTTGGAAGACAAGGCAGAGAAGGCCCCGCCCACGCTCTCTTCCCTTTGTTAGGGCTCTTGAACCAGGTCAAGCCAGATATCTCCATGGAAAGCCTCAGGCACTCAGGCCCACAAGTTAATGTTCCATGTGAGGTAAAAAGAAAAAGTAATTATATTTCTGTTGGATTGCGTGCTCTGCAAATGCCAACTAGATCTAGTTAATTGTTTCTGCCACTCAGTCCCAACTGTACATTTACTGGTTTTCTGGGTTTTGTTTTTGTTTGTTTGTTTTTGATCTTTCAGTTGCTGAAGAAAATTTTTTTGTAGGTTTCTGCAACTCCATCAGTCTTTTCCCCTTCTTAGTTTGGCATTACATTGTTAGACACTTGTATAACAAAATTTATTAAGTCTTCATAAAGAATTGTCCTTTCTATAATTTTATAATGCTTCTATTTGTCCTTAATTATTTTATTCATTATGCAGTCATCTATGTTTATAATAAATATAAATAACCAGCTTTTCGTTCATTGTTGATGTGTATGTGCAAGTATTATATATGTATGTATATATGTACAGAGGTATGTATACACATATGTATGTATATATGTATGTATGTTTATATGTATGTATATATATCTGTGTGCATAGACATAGCCATTCAGTAGTTGCATTAGGTGTGGAGGGCACACATATGTGTGTGTTCGATTTTGTGTAGAAACTAGAGTTTAACGTCAAGTTTCTTTCCTTTGGCACTATACACATTTAAAATCAGGTCTTTCACTGGTATCAAACTTCCTAAGTACACTAGAATGATTTAAGAGAGAACCTCAGGGATATGCCTGCCTTTACTTCTGTAGCACTTTCATTACATGTGTGTATGTGTCACCTTCCTAACTCAGGCTTTTTCTATCTGTATATTTAAACTCATGTCTTCATGTTTGTAAAACAAGCCATTTATTTACGGACTGAAGCATATCCCTAGCCTATCTCTTTACTTAATCTCATAGATCACTTCATACTTCAAGTGAGATTCTTGAGAACAAAAATGTCTTTTATTATCTATTTTGCTGTCTTTCATGTACTTAAATACTCATATTTCAAATGGTTACTGATATAGCTAAAGATACTATTATTATATTTGTAATTTTTCCTGTTTTTTTCTGTTTTAAGATTAAATAAGGTTTGGTTTTGTTTCCTCCTTTATAGTATAAATTTTACTAATTTTGAAAAAAATAATTTAAAGGTTGTCTCAAGTACCTCAGGTACATTTTCTTCATACATGCTGTGTTTATTTTTAGCTTGCATTTTTGTTGGAATCCTAATAATAGGAGTAGGGATATCTATGACTTCTTTTCCTGTTACTGAAACTCTTATCTCCTACTGAGTTGTCTAGTCCCACCTTGATATGAGGGAATATGCCTAGCTGATATATCTTGAATGCCTGTTCTTTTCTGAAGGAAAGCTGAAGAGCCGAGGATCTAAGGGAGAGGGGAGGTGGTGGGGAGCATCAGAGGAGGGAAGGGAGGGAAGGTCATGGTTGGGATGTATTATATAAGAGAAGAATGAATAAAACAAAATAAGAAAAATTAAAATAAATAAAAAATAAAATATATATACATGTCTTAAATTTTCCTGACTTCTTTGTTTCTCTTTTTGGTTTTCGTTTACTTGTATGTATGAGTATTTCTAGGACTTTACTTCAGGAACTTGATATTCAATAAATACTCTACAACTGAGTTGATCTTTAGCCTTTTTTTCATATATATATTTTCATATTATGGGAGTAGAAGAAATATATGAAAGAATTTCCCTTTTATTTAGATGTCTAAAAATATATTCCATGTATTCTTCAATATTTCACAGGTTTTGTTTTTAGTATTTCATTTTTAATTTTCTTCAGAATTTTCATTTATCTATTTATGCTGTTCTTATATGCATCTACTTTATCGATTAAAATTTGTGGCATATTTATAGGGTTTATTTTACTTAATTTCAAATTTTCAACTGCTTTATATATGTGTAATTAATGAAATTTGTATGGGGACCATCCTTTTGGAGTTCAACATTTTGGATTCTATGTAAGTGAGACTATTCTGCATTTGTTTCCGTGGGGGTCATTTCACTGTTGTTCATAAACATGGAGGATGCTGTGCTGAGTAAAGACAATCATTTTAAATTTCCAATTATAAGTGTCTGTTTTATTTGTATATTATTCTGGTTGGCACACTCTTTGTTCTTTGGCCTACTTTTTTCTTTTATTATTACACATTGTGCTTGTTTGTTGATGGTACACTGTATAAAATAAACTCTGACTGGTTAGACATATTTCAATGGAAAGTTTTGTGTTTATGTGGCTGTATATAATATTTTCTATAGTTGTACAGTCAAAATATAAATTTCGTCTACTTCCCCCATTGCTGTTTCTATAGGATCTTCATTTCTTTTCCTTTTTTTTTTAGATATTTTCTTTATTTACATGTAAATTTCTCCATTCCCA
>NC_045030.1:121788808-121791118 GCF_008632895.1 Mastomys coucha
GACCCAGGATAGCCAAAACTATTCTCAACAATAAAGGAACCTCTGGTGGAATCACAATCCCGGATCTTCATATTTTACTAGAAAAATTTTGGTAAAGTCTGAAATATGTTGTTATTAATGATGTTAACAGCTGTTATACAGTTATGTTGCTAATATAATGGTATATATTCTCAGAATAAGGTATTCTTCAGTTGGGTATCAGTGTATTGAGAATGCCTGAAATTGGGGACAGGTAATTTCAGACATTACTTTACAAGTTTTTAACATAACAATGCTGTGAATATTATGTGTATCTAGTAGGAATAATATTTTGAAGTGTGAATTTTATCTTTCCCTAAGATAACAATATAGAATATGATACTATAAGCCTCAGGTTTCAGTTAAATACATAATACAGATAGATAATAAGTAAAGCTACCCTGTAGTATATTGTATTGCTAGTCTTAACATTATGTAAGTTTGTACTATAATTTTTAACTTATGATAGTATATATAAGTATACCTATCTTAAGTATAAGTTAAATATTCTTAAGACAGTTTCATTGAACAACCTCATTGTTTGTCAATAGGTATCTGTATTCTTCTACCCAAATCAAAGCTGAAAATCTGAAAATAGATAGATCCTTTACCAGAAGGTTATTAGGTTTTTCTTTTATTTAATTTTTATTTAGTCTGATTCCATTTTTATTGTTTAAGGTAATAATGCAGGCTCTGTCTCTTCCTTAGTGATTTCTTATACTAATTAACTGTAGCTATTTTAATCATAACTATCTACAAATAACAGATGATATGAATGTCTGATATTTCTAATTACCTGAAATAACAAATGTTATGAATTTTTCATATTATGGATTGATAATTCCAAAGCATGACCATCTCAGGCTTCTAGTCTAGTTTCTTTGCAATGATGTTAGTTATGATCTCTTGTTTCCATGATGACTACAAACATTGTATTTTAAAATGCTAAGGCCTAAAGAAGTAAACAACTTTTACAGACTAAAATAACTCCTTTTGTATTAGAGTAAAATATTTCTTGAAATGTTTTAACCTAGAAAAATTTACTCAAATTCTAATTAGCACAGGTTGTATAACATATCTGAGACAGAGACAGAGATAGACATAATTGAAAATGAGATAGTGATTGTTAGGTAAGTACAGCAGAATGTCTCATAGGCTTTGATTTAATGGCACAGGCTACTCAAACTACCTACATCCCTTTCCAAGATTTTAAAAAATAATTACATCTATACAAAATATATTTTATTTTAAAGATATAAACCCCAAAAGATAGAACAAGAGCCTAAAAACTAAGTATAAAGGAATAGAGATAAACAAGGGTGAATGATTAGTCCCTTAGAAAAAAATCATGTGGCATATCAGATATTTATATTCATATTTCATCCATTTTTATTCTGTTTTTGTTTGGTTTTACTTAATCCCTTTCATGTCCTTCCAAAGCTTTGGTTAACAATGTCTTAAACAGAAAACTAAGGCAGAATAGCATACATTAATCATGATGTTTGAATAAGTATTTTGCATTTTTTATCCCTAACTATGAAATAGTGAGTTGGATAGGTATTTGTAAAATTATAATGTAGTTTGATTTTTATGAAGACTTCAAAGTAAGTTTCTGCATTTTCATATATATGTACATAACTGAGAGTTTGGTTTAATGGAAAAATAACATTTATACACATTAATTTATATCTTGCTGTGTGATATAATTGAGAATCTCCTATTGAATATAAAACATTTTTACAATGTTTTTCTAAAGAGCCCATGCTTATACCCCTGTTGATTTAGAAGAGTCATAAAAATTATGGTAATATTTAAGTAGAATATTTCTCAAAAATACTATTTAGTAAATTAGCATTTTTCTGATTCATCAAAACATGTATAATTTTTACATTATTTTATAAGACTCACTGATCTCTACAGCATAGTAGATATTAGCATAAGGTTGGAAAAAATTGAGAAAGGGAATGACTTTAAAGGTTTGTGGGTCCTCCGCGATGCAGCTGCTAGATATGTCCTGGAGTCATTGTAAGATTTTTATTCTTTACTCTAGTTGCTAAATTGAAAATGGACTTTTGACTGGAGCAGCAAGCCCGGAGGCGCCTTAGGCCAGAGACCCGGGCGGGATTCGCAATTTTCTCTCGGGTGAGTTTCTGAGACCTGAGCAGCCAGCCGGGAGCCACAGGCACCAAGACTCCCAGGGGAGTCGGAGGGCAGCAGGGACACAATCCTCTCAGCTTCCGAGTGACAGAGGGGGTTCAGCGTCCTCTTCTGCCCCTTCCCTGCAAGTGGAGG
>NC_045030.1:121791129-121794551 GCF_008632895.1 Mastomys coucha
TCTAAAATAAAAATAAAAATTAAAAAAAAAGAAAAAAAATAAAGGTTGGAAAAAATTAGTGCCTGAATTCCTTTGTTTCCATCACTTAAGAAAGACATATTTATAAAGAAATTATTGACTACTCAACATTTATATTATTCATAGTATTAAATGCTTTATCGGGTTCTGAATACTTTGTATAAAGAAAAGGCAAGACAATAAAGAAAAGAAGAAAAGAAAAGGAGAGAAAAGGAGAGAAAAGGAAAGGAAAGAAAAGAAAAGAAAAGAAAAGAAATGAAAAGAAAAGAAGTTATCTATCTTTGGATCTCCCTTGTAATCTCTTTGTGCTCAATTAAATTCAGGCCCTCTTTTACTTTAACTGTTGTTATATGCACACACACAAACTCACATCCCCCACACACATAATCTTAAATACACACATTCAACCTACTTAGTCACTGTAGTGCTACCTATATTTTTTCAAGGTTGACTATTTAAGAATAACAACAGGGATTTACTAACTTAGAAACAGAAACATTCTGGGGGCCACAGAGAAATACCCACAATGAAGGAATGCTGAGAGCAATGCATATTACAGAGATATGGCTTATGAAATTTCACAGAGAAGCAAAACTTACTTGCAAAATTCCACAGGGAGGCAAAAATTGTAGCATGGCCATATTTGTGTAATGCTTTTGAGTCTTTGGTTCTTATCAGCTGAAATAAACAAATATACACCAAATTTGTTTAAATGGCATCACTGATACTGGTTTCTGGGACTGAGAAATCAGGTATGAATAAGAAGGAACCAGTGTTATAGAGACAAAAATTTCTGGAGTGTTTCCTTAGGAAGCACATGAAAGCCATGGTACAGAAGGCTAAGGCTGCTACTGAAACTGAAAGCCAAACATGGTTATTTGTAAGAGTCTCTCACATGGAGCAAGATTTGAAGGCATGAAGTAGTCATGGAAAATGGATAAAGCTTGAAAATGTTTGGTAGGGATGGAGTTTCTGAGGAGAGGCCAAGGGAGGCCATTGATTAAGATTATTCTCAATTACAATAGAGAGATGCCCAACATAATGGAGATACCAGTACCATGGGATGGCTGCCAAGAACAGCAACAACTATGGAATTGAACCAGTCTGAGCCTGAGATAAACTATGTGTATTGTGGAGGTATGAGTCTCAGAAACAGTTATTTGTTCAAGCCCTTTGGACCCAGAGATTCTCATTCCCAGATGTCTGACATTATTTACACTGTTTTATTTTGATTTGATTATAACTGTGATTTAGTTTTTCTTCTTTAGAATGAGAAAATATTTAAGTTATTTATTTATTTATTTATTCATTTATTTACAAGATTCCACAGTTATAAGACAGAACTTTTAGATACTGAAAAATTTAAAGCCTGGGATATATATGGTGCTGTGGGTTAAAATTCATATTACATTTTGACATTGATATTAATTTCAGAACCTTGTGTTATAGAATGCAAAGTAGGTTTGAGAATTGATGGGGATGTAGGCTTGGCAGTACTGTGTATGTTCGCCAAACTAAACTCAAGATATATGAGTCTGTGTTGATTTGGAGGATGGATCTGAGCCTATTAACTGTGGAGCAAACAGAGTTGGGAAAAGTTGTACCTGGGAGCACAAGTAGGTTAATCTATGAATTTATACCATGAAGGCTCACTAAAGTGTCCCTTGTGGTAAGGACTCATGAGTCTGATGAGCTCCAAAAGATGAAAGAGGTTTGCAAAAGTCACAGTCTGGACACACAGCTATGGGAGGAATGAGGTTGGGCAGGATTCTGCATGGGTGTTCTGTGTCTCTGTGCCATGTAACCAAAGGGATTATTGGAGTTCACAGACTCCTTTTAAACACAACCAGAGGAATTTTAGGGATGATTAGGCCACTTGTATATATTTGGCTACATATGCAGCAGTTATATTAGTAAGTTTCTATTATAGTGGATTAGATATTTTCTTTATTTACACATCATACGATATCTCCTTTCCTAGTTTCCCCTCCAACAAAAAAAAGAAAGAAAGAAAGAAAAAAACCAACAAACCTCTGTTCCCTCCCCCTCCCCTGCTTGTCACCTCACCCTCTCCTGCTTACTAGCCCTTGCTTTTCCCTACATTGGAGCATAGAACCTTCAAAGGGCCAAGGGCCTCTCTTCCCATTGATGACCAACTTGGCCATCCTCTACTATACATCTGCCGCTGGAGCCATGAGTCCCACCATGTGTACTCTTTGGTTTGTGGTTTAGTCCCTGGGAGCTCTGAGGGTACTGGTTAGTTCATATTGTTGTTCTTCCTAAGGGACAGCAAACCCTTCAGCTCCTTGGGTCCTTTCTCTAGCTCCTTCACTGGGGACTCTGTACTTAGTCCAATGGATGGCTGTGAGCCTTTACTTCTGTATTAGTTGGGTACTGTCAGAGCCTCTCAGGAGACAGCTATATTAGGCTGGATTATTCTTCCTTCACTATCTAATTGCTCTGGCTAGGACTTCAAGTACAATATTGAATAGGTAGGGAGAGAGTGGGCAGCCTTGTCTAGTCCCTGATTTTAGTGGGATTGCTTCAAGTTTCTCTCCATTTAGTTTGATGTTGGCTACTGGTTTGCTGTATATATTGTTTTTACTATGTTTAGGTGTGGCCTTGAATTCCTGATCTTTCCAAGACTTTTATCATGAAGGGATGTTGGATTTTGTCAAATGCTTTCTTAGCATCTAATGAGATGATCATATGGTTTTTTTCTTTGAGTTTGTTTATATAGTGAATTATGTTGATGGATTTCTATATATTGAACCATCTCTGCATCCCTGGGATGAAGCCTACTATATTATGATGGATGATTGTTTTGATATGTTCTTGGATTTGGTTTGCAAGAATTTTATTGAGTATTTTTGCATCAATATTCATAAGGGAAATTGGTCTAAAGTTTCTTTCTTTGTTATGTCTTTTTGTGGTTTAGGTATAAGAGAAATTGTGGCTTCACAGAATTAAGTGGGTAGAGTACCTTCTGTTTATATTTTGTGGAATAGTTTGAGGAATATTGTTATTAGGTCTTCTTTGAAGGTCTGATAAAACTCAGCATTAAACCCTTCTGGTCCTGGGTGTTTTTTTGCTTGGGAGACTATTAATGACTGTTTCTATTTCATTAGCAGATATAGGACTGTTCAGATGATAGATCTGATCTTGGTTTAACTTTGGTACCTGGTATCTGTCTAGAAAATTGTCCATTTCATCCAGGTTTTCCAGTTTTGTTGAGTATAGGCTTTTGTAGTAGGATCTCATGATTTTTGTGGATTTCTTCAGTGTCTGTTCTTATGTCTCTCTTTTCATTTCTGATCTTGTTAGTTAGGATACTGTATCTGTGTCCTCTATTTAGTCTGGCTAAGGGTTTATCTATTTTGTTGATTTTCTCAAAGAGCCAGCTC
>NC_045030.1:121795343-121813897 GCF_008632895.1 Mastomys coucha
GAAAGCAAGAGAAGAGAACAAAGAACAGAGAGGAGAGAGGAAGTAAGAGTAAGAGAGTGAAAGAGCAAGAGAGTAAGCAGAGGGCAAACTGCCCCTTATATTGTATGGGGCATGGAGGCCTGGCTTGTTATTAGATGACTGGGTGTAAGTTTCAGCTAGAATGCTGGGAGCTTGAGGGATTGTCTGCCTGATAGAGCACACATCTCTTGCAGGGGCAGCTGTGAGGGGTTTGGGCTAAAATCTGAGCCATCTTCTCAGGAGCTACCACAGAACACCTACTGTCCCTTGTGAACAAATTTACTCTGCTCAGTAGGTCTCTGGGGTTCTGAGGTGGCTGCTCTACTAGACCCTGGCTATCTGAACAGCCCACTGCCCCACAACTTCTTTTAGTCTCGTTGTGTCTTTGCTTAGTTTCTGTTTCCATGATATCTCCATTGCAGAGAGTGGGGTGTTGAAATCTCCCACTATTATTGTGTGTGGTGCAATGTGTGATTTGAGTTTCAGTAAAGTTTCTTTTATGAATGTAGATACCCTTGCATTTGGAGCATAGAGGTTCAGAATGAAAGTTCATCTTTGTACATCATACCTTTGATGAGTATGAAGTGTCCTTCCTTATCTTTTTTGATCACTTTAGGGTGAAAGTCGATTTTATTCAATATTAGAATGGCTACTCCAGCTTTTTTCTTGGCACCATTTGCTTGGAAAATTGTTTTGCACCATTTTATTCTGAGGTAATATCTGTCTTTGTCACTCAGGTGGGTTTCCTGTATGCAACAAAATGTTGGGTCCTATTTACATACCCAGACTGATAGTCTATGCCTTTTTATTGGGGAATTGAGTCCATTGATATTAATAGTTATTAAGGAAAAGTAATTGTTGCTTCCTCTTATTTTTGATGTTAGATTTGGAATTCTGTTCCTTTGACTATCTTCTTTAAGTTTTGTTGGAAGATTACTTTCTTGCTCGTACAAGGATGTAGTTCCTCTCCTTATGTTGGAGCTTTCTGTTTATTACCCTTTGAATTTGTGGAAATATATTGTGTAAATTTAGTTTTGTCATGGAATACTTTGGTTTCTCCATCTATGGTAATTGAGAGTTTTGCTGGGTATAGTAGCCTGGGCTGGCATTTGTGTTCTCTTAAGGTCTGTATGACATCAACCCAGGATATTCTGGCTTTTACAGTCTCTGGTGAGAAGTCTGATATAATTCTCATATATCTGCCTTTGTATGTTACTTGACCTTTTTCCCTTACTGCTTTTAATATTCTTTCTTTTTTTGTGCATTTGGTGTTTTGACTATTATATGGCAGGAGGAATTTCTTTTCTTGTTAAGTCTATTTGGGGTTCTATAGACTTCTTGTATGTTCATGGGCATCTCTTTCTTTAGGTTAGGGAAGTTTTCTTCTATAATTTTGTTGAAGATATTTCCTGCCCTTTAAGGTGGAGGTCTTCACTCTCTTCTATTCGTATTATCTTTAGGTTTGATTTTCTCATTGTGTCCTGGATTTCCAGGATGTTTTGGATTAGGAACTTTCTGCATTTTGTGTTTTCTTTGACTATTGTGTCAATGTTTTCTATGGTATCTTCTGCACCTGAGATTCTCTCTTCTATCTCTTGCATTTTGTTGGTGATATTTGCATCTATGATTCCTGACTTCTTTCCTAGGATTTCTATCTCCAGAGTTGTCTCTCTTTGTGATTTCTTAATTGTTTCTACTTTCATTTTTAGGTCCTAGATGGTTTTGTTCAATTCCTTCACCTGTTTGATTGTGTTTTCCTGTAATTCTTTAAGGGATTTTTGTGTTTCCTCTTTAAAGTCTTGTACCTCTTTACCTGTGTTTTCCTGTATTTCTTTAAGGGTGTTAATCATGTCCTTCTTAAATTCCTCTATCACCATTGTGAGATGTGATTTTAGGTCTAAAATCTTGATTTTCCAATGTTTTGGGATATCCAGGACTTGCTGTGTTGGGAGTACTAGGTTCTGATGATGCCAAGTAGTCTTAGACACACAGAGTAAAGTATATTTGTTCACAAGGGACAGTAGGTGTTCAGTGATAGCTCTGAGACCAATGGCTCAGATTTCAGCCCAGATCCCTCACAGCTGCCCCTGCAGGAGATGTGTGCTCTATCAGGCAGACACTGCCTCAAACTCCCAGCATTCTAGCTGGACCTTACACACAGTCATCTGACTACAAGCCAGGCATGCCAAGCCCCATACAATAAAAGGGTTGGTTAGACCCTTCCTCACTCTCTTGTTCTCTTACTTCCTCTCCCTCCCTCTCTCTCTTCCTCTCACTCTCCCTCTCTTTTTCTCTCTCCTCTCTGCTCTTTGTTCTCTTCTCTGGCTTTCTCCTTCTTCTTCCTCTCTCTCTCTCTCTCTCTCTCTCTCTCTCTCTCTCTCTCTCTCTCTCTCTCTTTTTCCTCTCCTTTCCTTCTCTCTACTTAACCAGTATATCCTTCCTACAATAAAATAACTCATTCATACATTGCCTCCTTTTTAATTAAGGTGCAGTGCAGCAAATAGGTCAGCACCAGAGCAAGAGAGAGACCTGGGCCTCAGCATCAGGCCCCCTGCCTCCAGGGAGAGAGATAGCCTCAGCCAGGCAGGCCTCAGCCCAGGCCGCCCCCTCTCTGCCTTAGAACAACATGAACCCAGAATGATTGATGAAGAATTTGTATTGTTTCCCCAGGGTTAGAAATAGCCAACATTGTTATAAAAACAGGAGGCCAAACCTGCATCTATACTGAAAGGTAAGTTCTGTTAGTGAAGACAGGGAGGCCTCAAGGCGTGAGATAGATTTTTCTAGCACAGATAAGTCAGCATTTATGGCTTTGCTGAGAGTCTTATAACTTTTTTCTTGGAGAATCAAGGCAGATGTGCTAATTCCTGTTGCTCTATCAATAAGGAGTCACAATAACTCTGGCATCAAAACTGCTGCCATAGCCATGCACCTTGTCCAGGCTGCTGTTGATTGGTCCTGCCGTGATTGAGATATGTATCAAAGTTGTGGGCCCTTGCATTTACCTGTGCCACCCCCATCTGAAATTATCATCTGTGTTAACCTAGGATTTTCCTACTAGGTCACGCAAGTCTAGGTATAAATCTGGGGACGAAGTCTCTACATGGGCTGGGTTAGAGGAAAAGTTGACTATAGTCCTTGTAGAAGTGTTAATAATCATCCAGGTGCTATTAAGTGGCTCATGTGGGTTATCATCATCTTGAGCCAGGGATATAATCATGAACATTTGTAAAGTCTTAGCTTTCCTCAGAGTCTTGCAAGAGATTCCATCCCAGTGCTTCTGGTTTTTCCAGCAGTCTTTCCATCTATGACACAGTTTCTGGATCATCTTTTGTCTTGCAGGTTTGACTTGAGAGTGATGAATCCAAGTCTTTATTCTGTCAGCCTTTATCACCACGAGCATCATCAGGATAACTCTGTGTGAACATTTCCAGTTCTGATTTCTGTGATTATGTCTGTTAATTCAAACCTTGTCACATAGTTCAAAGTAATCAGGATTAGAAGCAGGTACAGACTCATAGATTTGACAGATGCTTGGCCATATTTATTTCTGCACCCTGTGGAGAGTCTCCATAGGCACCGGAAAGTTTTTAAGGTTCATATTCTGCAATAATTTCAGGTTAAAGATTAGGAAGAAGAGGAAAGGCAATCTTCCATATAGGATCTCAAAAGGCACTAGATCTAAAATGTAGGAGATATTTCTAGCCTTGTGTAAAGCATAGAGAAGGAGGGCAACACAGTCACTGTCAGCTTCTAGATTTAAGTTAGTTAAGGTCTCCTTTCATGTCTGATTCATTCTCTCTACCTGTGCTGAGCTCTGGGAATATTATGTACAATGAGCTTCCAATCTGACCCCATAATTTTAATAAGAAACTGTGTTTAATAAGAGATGAAGGTCAGCCCATTGTCAGAAGCCAAAAATGAAAGCAATCCAACCCTTGAGGTGGTATCTCCCAGCAGCTTATTAGCTACTACCATGGCAGTTTCCTTCTTGGTGGGGAATGCTTCTATCCAACCTGAAAAGGTATCTAAAGCATCTAGAAAAAAGGTACTTATATTCATACAGACCTGGTTTGACTTCAGTGTAGTCTATTTCCCAGTTTGCACCTGGGCTTTGTCCACACAGCCTGCTTCCTGAGGTTCCTTGACCTATATAGTCAAGAGATGTACTGCCTTAAAGACAGAATGGTGTTAAATAACTTGATCCACCAAGAGAGTCAAATGGAAATTTTTATATTTAGCATTCCTTAGTAGCTCTTTAAGTTCCTATAGCCCAGATAGGTATTCTAATTAATCTGATGGTTGATATACTCAGCAAATTCTGAGGGAAGGATTATGTGGCCCTCTTCCATGCAAAGAAATCCCTCCTTTTGATAGAGTCACTGGTATTTGGCTTGATCCCTTTCATCTCCTGGACTGTAGTGTGGAGTTGTGGGAAAGCTCTGTTGGGAAAATAGCCATATGGGACATGGCCACATAGTCTAATTGGACCTTTTTAACAGTCTTATCAGCCAATATGTTTCCTTTTGCCCTCTCATCTATACCCTTTTGACATCCTTGGCAGCGAATGGTGGCTACCTTGAAAGATATCCATATTTTCTAATAGAGTGGGGATACCTCTGAAAATTTAAAATTCTGCATTTTCCAGTTGTATAGATCTCTGGTGGTAAAGAGGATGTGAATCCTCTATTATTTGCCCTGCTCATCAATGGGTCCTCTAGGGGTAGCTCTATTGTGGTGGAATATGCCTATTTCCAAGTTCAGCCAGTATGTGGGAAGGGATTGAAATGTCCTTTTCTGTATCCTCTGGACTCAGATCTGTGGTGGCCAGTTCTGGGGGAGTAGTAGACAATTAAATCCAGATTCTCCTATAGCTCTTTGAATTCCTTGAAGTGTGACCAGGCTAGGTCCAGTGGAGTGGAACCTGTCAACCTGCCCCATGTTGCCTTTGAAGAAAGGAAAATAGGATAAGCAAAATACAAACACAAATAGAAACACCCCTATGGGAACCTAAAAAGAAAGAGAAATGATGTTGATAGCCACCTATCCTATAAATGGGTTCTGCTGGATGGGAATGACCAGTCTGTGCCCACCAAACTCTAAGTCAGACTAGAGCTCTCCAGTTCTCCAAAAGGGGTCTGGTTTGTCTTGGGAGGCCTCCATCCCCCTAAAACTCCTGCAATCCATTCCAGGAGAGAGTTGTCGGCACTTCCATCCCACCTCTATTTGCCTCCAGGTTGTGCCCAGTACAACAGACAAATCAAAGAATGGGGTGAGATAAAGACACATAACACAGAGTGAGATATAGAGACACATAACACAGAGGCATGCCCCAAATTACCAACCAGAACAGAATCAATTGCTCCCTTAAAATTCTCTACTACCACTTCAGCATGATTTCAACATTTCTGGCCAATGCAACATGTGTAAGGGTCCTGAGTTGCTAAAGGGAGACCCCAGACTAAAATAGTATGTAAAAGCAAAGACCTTTTATTCTGAAGAAGCAACCAGCATGCTGGTTCAGACATTCATACAAAATGATGACCCCAGATGAGCTCACAGGCTCCTTCTAAGCACAACTAGGGGGATTTAAGGGTGGCTAGGTCATTTTTATTATGACTGGCTTGGTAAGCAGCAGTTACATTAGTACATTTCTAATTGGTCGGTATATTATTAGTTTTATCATTTTTTTATTCAGGCCTTAGAGAAATCCCAGGAACTCAGTCCTTGAGTTGTCTATCTCTCTTAGCTAGATGTTAGGGCCATTGTTGATTAATGGGCCATTGTCTTTTCCAAAAAGCCTTACCTGCTTCTTTAAGTTTTTTTTTTTTTTTTTTTTTTTTTTTTTTTTTTGCTTTGTTTGAGACAGGGTTTCTCTGTGTAGCCCTGGCTGTCCTGGAACTCACTCTGTAGACCAGGCTGTAGACCAGGCTGTAGACCAGGAACTCAGAAACCCACCTGCCTCTGCCTTCCAAGTGCTGGGATTAAAGGCATGTGCCACCACTGTCCAGCTTCTTTGAGAAATTGAAACCAAGGCCAAACTATAAAATGGATTAAGCTTTAGTCAGCACTGTCACACTTACTGTGGGTAAATCTCTCATACAGTATAAGATATAATATATAAGAGCTCTCAAACTCAGAAATTCATCTGCCTCTGTCTCCAAAGTGCTTGGATTAAAGGCGTGCACCACCACCACCTGGCCATTTTCTCCTTCTTATAACCTGCTTCTCTGTAAATTTCCCTATCACAAATTTCTTTTCTTTTTTTCAATGAAAGATTGTTTAATAGAAATTCTGGTGACTGATCCACAAATAGTGTCCATTTTGATACATACAAAGAAAAACATCTGAAGATATGAACTGTTGTTTCTGTTTGGAATGTCCTTAAAACAAGCAAGTACTCTGTTATTCTTTGATTTTCAGAGTGGCAACTAGAACAGAGCAGGCAACCTGCTTCTGCACCATGGAACTCAGCAAATACAGCAGGATGACAGGATCAGAGGCACCTTGACTGCAGAGGGCTGTTACCACATGTCTGTGTGAGTGGCAAGGGTTTTTCTTTTACACCACCTTTAAAGTGACATTAAACAAATAAACTCCTTTACACTTTTACACTTCAAAACACTGGGTCAGTTATCAACACAGTAAACAGTTAAATGCCAACAGAAGAAAAACTTTTGATTTCTTAAAATATGACAAAAACCACTATGAATATATGTTTTACAAATAAATATAAATGAACAAATAAAAAAACTTTTAATTAAAATATAACTATTGTCATTTCAAGAAAGCTCTATGCCCCAGTATAGGGGAATACCAGGGCAAGGGAGGGGGAGAAGGTGGGTTGGTGAGCAGGGAGAAGGAGGAGGTAATAGGTTTTTTTTTTTTTTCCAAGAGGGGAAACTGGGAAAGGAGATATCATTTGAAATGTAAATAAATAAAATATCTAATTAAAAAAAAGATTGAACATGACAATGGAAAAGGTTAGGACAATTAAATTTCCAAACACTAGGTATATAAAATAGTATATTCTTAGATAACAATTTAAAAAGCCACATGCTGCCTTTTGGTTTTGTGTTTTTTGAACAAGGTCTCACAATATACCACAGGCTGGCCTTCAATTCTTTTTTGTTTGTTTGTTTGTTTGTTTGTTTTATTAGATATTTTCTTTATTTACATGTCATATGAATTTTCTTTTCCCAGTTTCCCCTCCCAGAAACAAACAAACAAACAAAAACAATGAGAACAAATCCCTGTTGGCTCCCCCCTCTTCATGCTTATCACCCCACCCTCTCCCACTTACTGGCCCTGGCATTCCCCTACACTGGGGCACAGAACCTTCACAGGACCAAGGACCTCTCCTCCCATTGATGATTGATTTTGCAATCCTCTACTATACACATGCTGCCAGAACAATCAGTCCTACCATGTATACTCCTTGGTTGGTGGTTGAGTCCCTAGGAACTCTGAGGGTACTAGCTACTTCATATTGTTCTTCATCCTAGGGGGCCACAAACCCTTCAGCTACATTGGTCCTTTCTCTAACTCCTTCATTGGGGAGGGGGGATCAAAATACCCATGGAAGGAGTTGCAGAGACTAACTATGGAGTGGAGACTGAAGGAAGGATGAGCCAGCCTGATACAGCTATCTCCTGAGAGGCTCTGACAGTACCTGACTAATACAGATGTAGAGGCTTACAGCCATCCATTGAACTGAGTACAGGGTCCCCAATGGCCTTCAATTCTTATTCTTCCTGCTTGGCTTCCTCAGTGCTCATGTTACAGGTGACAGCACATCTAGTTCACATGCTGATTATTTCCCCAAAAATAATACAGTGAGCAGGGCACAGAGGAGATGAAATGTCACCGTGTCTATCCTCTGCACCTGAATGTATGCACTACAGTCATATTATCACTGTTATCATTGCAAGTATGTGGATGCTGCGGATCAGAGGAGAGTTTTGAGGAGTCACATCTCTCCGCCCACCTTTACATGGATCCTGGAGATGGAATGGGTCTCATCAGGTTTTCATGGCAAGAACTTTATAAAGTGAAAAGCTGAAAACATAGTAGTGTCTAATAACAAGAATTACTAAATACTACAATAGCCATTAATGTTGCTGTAGATGACTTTTCTTGTGTGTGGCAATACACAGTTATATACTCCTTCATTGTGTGCACATGGAGACCAAAACGACACTGTGTGTCTTCCTCTGTCATTTTATAATTTTGGGAGATTATATCAATCACTGAATCTGGAACTTCAAGCTTCTGCTAGACTGGTTGCAACTCCCCAATATCTACTTTTCTGTACTCACTCCCAACACTGGGCTTATAGACACACATAGCTAAACCTGGTTGTTCTATGGGTGCTAGCAATCTAAGCTCAGGCCCTCATGCTTACAAAATCAGGGTTGGCTTCAATTGATCCAACTCCTTTAAGTTGTTTACTCATTACTTCCTTGTACTGTGCTTCTTAGAAAATTCCAGCATTCTCTAGTGCTTCTGTTAGTGAGAGCCCATTTTTCACCTGTTTATCCAATCCATTCAAAAAGTCCTCCAGCTTGGAACTTGCTTCTTTGAATTCTTTGGAGAATTTCTTTCCACCTGTTTTATCTTTTAAACACTTGTGAGTTTCTGTGCTTCAGACATCCACTCTCATGGTTGACAACTGTTTCTTCCTCAGTTCTATCTGATCTTCTGAGCATTTGTACATCAACAATTCTTCAGTGAGGGCCTGAGATCGAAACTCAGCAACAATCCTAGATTTGAGAGCATCTTTTGAATTCATGGATATTAAAGATTCTTTCAATGTCACAATCATGTCTTCTGGGTATACATTTCAGTCTTCTCATATTTTAAAGATTCGTTCTATAGACTTAGAGACAGATGGATACTTCTCTAGAGCAGCTGCTTCAGGAAGCACATCAGCAAATGATTCATGGAATAGGATTTCATTTTTCGTTTACAATTCTGTATGATATCATTGGAAGGATAAAAGAGATTTAAACGGTGGGATTATGTACATCTCAGGAGCCACTTCATCCAATTATACTGTGGCGTTTCTTGTATTTTATACACCAGGGCGACAAGTCTTGAATGGATTCCATGGTGTTGGCCACCAACTGGAATTTTTGATCCAAAGAGGACTCCAGGGTCCCTGCGGATAAGTCTGACAAGGAGGAGGCCTTACTGCTGCCTCCGCTGCCATGGGCCACCATTTTCCTGGTTTACACAAGCACCGCTGGTCCTCTGGCAGCGACACAAATTTCAACAAGCAGTGTTTGCCTTGTTTTTCTTTCTTATAGCAGAGATTCTAGTGATAGTTTATGCAGGTAAAAAATATATGTCAATATACAAGTTCCATAAATAAATTTGTATTAGACCTATAAGAATATTAATTCTTCCTCATATTCACATATAATACTACTTTAACCTCAAAGTTAACATATCACTTATATTATTATATCTTAATTTTGCAATCTTTGCTTCCTAAAAGAGCTAACTGACACAAATAATTGTTTTGAATATCATCTCTTATATTAATGTCCTTCATATTGCTGCATCAATAGAACTGAGACAGTATTTCTACAAAAATAACTTGTCTTCTTTATTTCAATAGATGATGAATCACATAATATGTTATTAGTGAATAAACAAGCATCACTCAACCCCCATGGATCCACGAGTGAAGAACTACATCTACAGATAATAGTTCAAGCATACATGGTTGCTTTATTTTAATACAACCCTCTCTCAGAAGAATAAATTCACTCTCTGAGACCAGCATTGATTCCAAGTGTGGTGCAGAACAATTTAATTAATACTCATTAGGTCCTACTGCTTCAAGATTCTTCTACTTTTAAATTACCTTACTGAAGACGAAAGTAGCAGGACATAAACCATAAACAAATCACAGCAGCTATGTAAGAAAATCATTTTTATCTCAAGAACATGCTTAAAAACATGACACTTCAAAGCTACATAAGTTATATTTGTCATTTCAATTTCTTAATTTGAATATTATACAGAGTAAGTTCTATACAGTAAAGATATTTTAAAGTTGTCCTGCAGTGGAATAAGCGATATATTTTGACAGGTAATACCACTGGGGCACTTTCCTGGAAAGACCAATCAGAATTGTTGACAAGCAATACTTTCAGTGTGACAGTACCAGCAACACAATTATTTCAACTTTTCTTCATGTACATATTTCCACAATATTTGTCTAAGTTTTTAATCTTATTTAGAACTGGGTCAAACATTAATAATAGAAATATGTGATAATCTGCTTATCATTAAATTTGAATATTGTTTCAATAGTAATAATAAAACTACATTATTGCCCAATCTAGTTTTCCTTAAGCACTTCCCCTTAGAGGAAGAAAAAATCAGTTATACTGAAAGAAGAAAGTTTTACACAAATATTTGCTTTTCTAAATGCCATGAAATATGCTAAAATTCTTAGTCTTGAAGACATTACAAAAACTTCTTTCATTCATAATCTTCAGTGATATAATCACTGGAGGGTTTTACTGCTCCAGCATATAAGTACAACCCTATGCCAATGGGAGCATTCTTGGTTAAAACTAGTAGGTCACAGAGCACAAAGAAAAGCAAAACAGAATATATGAATGTGAGATGATCACTTAATGGATGGTGGTGATAGACATAGTGGAGCCTGATTATCACTAGAATATATTATATAAATGTATGAAATTGCCTAAGAATAAGTTATTTTAAAAGGCAAAATCTCCCTTCCCATATAAAACATCTTTAAAGAAAAATGGACAATACATTCTTTCACTAAACACTGGACAAAACCAAACATGGATAATAGAATAAGAATGGGTAGAATACAAGAATTTTGTCATTAATAGATATATTAATAACAATATACTTTACTAAGAATTTACTTGATGAGAGGCAATGTAGTGAATATTCTCTATGTGTGACTACCTTATCAACATATTTTCTAATATGGCATTAATATTGTTCATACTACAGCATAATGGTAAAACTCAATAAACACTGCTTATTAAAAACAATATCAATTATCTCAATTCCCCAGTAAAACGTTATACACTGATTGGATTAGAAAACCAGATGATTTTCCTTTCTGCTCCACTCATGAACCACACCTCACTATCATTGAAAAAGGACAGAAAAAGATATTCTAAGCAAATGGATCCCAGAAGCAAGCATATTTAGTTATTTTAATATCTGACAAAATAAATTTCAAAGAAAACGTAATAAAGTGAGATGGGGAAGTACATTTCCTCCTCATTAAAGGAAAATATCATGGTTCTAAACATTTATGCGCCAAAGAAAAGGGTACCTGACTTTGTAAAAGAAATACTATGATAGCTAAAATCACATATTGACTTTAATACAGTAACAGTGGGTGAGTTCAGTACGTACTCTTATCAATAGACATGTCATCCAGACAAAGTCTAAACAAATAAATTAAATAATATCATAAATTAAATGGACTTAACCCACATCTAGAGAATATTTCACCCAAACAGTAAAGAATATACACTCTTCTTAATAACTCAGAGAAATTTGTATACAATTTACCACATATTAGGACACAAAGCTAGTCCCAACTTTGAAATAACACCTTGCATACTCTCCAAATACCTTGAATCAAAGCTGGACACCAACAATAAAAAAGTACACAATATTTAAACTCATTGAAGGTGAACCACTCACTACTGAAAATTGTCTCAAAACAGATATAAAGAAAAGAAAGGGCCTTCCTTCTCTCAGTCCTTGCTGCTGGAGCAGACTCCGAGTTGGTCTGCTCATGTAAAAACATCATACCCTGATCCATCCTAGAGGACCCACTCCACTCAAAGAAGTTGATAAGAAACCCCTACCACTACCCCTGAGTCCCAGAGCTGCTGCTGGGAGCCTGGTGGACTCTGGACCCATCACCCAATAAAAGACCCACCCTCCTGAATACCACTCCCCTTCTATCCCTTCCACTCCTTCCTGATCCTTGCTGCTGGGGCAGCCTCCTAGTTGGTCTGCTCCTGTGAAGACACCATATCCCAATACATCCTAGAGGACCCACTACACTCAGAGGAGTTGAGGACCAGCTGCATTCAGAGCAGTTGAGCAGCTGAGGACCCTCTGCAATCAGAGCAGTTGAAGATCTACTGCACTCAGAGCAATTGAGGATCAGCTGCACTCAGACCAGTAAGACAACAGATTGACTGTTCCACTAAAGACACAATAAACCTCCCAAACAATTTGCTGCAGCCAGGGCAACAGAACAGAAGCTTCTCTGCCCCTGTGAAGAGCCCCCAGTTGGAAGGCCCAACAGATGGTCTGATACAGCCAGGGACACTGGCCTACTGGAAGCTCTAAAGCAATGCAGGGAGAAAAGAGGCAGACTCCATACTGTCATTAAGACCAACAAACACAAGGGATATCCAGATGGTGAAAGGCAAGCACAAGACCATAAGCAACAGAAGACAAAATATGTGGGCATCATCAAAACCCAGTTTGCCCACTATAGCAAGCACTGAATACACTAACACACCTGAAAATTAAGAATCTGTCTTAAAATCCTATAATAATAATATTAATAATAATAATAACAGAGTCCTTTAAGAAGGATATTAATAACTCAAAGAATGAAATACAGGAAAACAGGTGAAGGAATTGAGTAAAGTGATCGAAGACCTAAAAGTGGAAGTAGAAACAATAAAGGAAACACAAACGGAGGCAAACCTGGAAGTGGAAAACCTAGGAAAAAGGTCAGGATTTACAGACGTACATATCACCAACAGAATACAAGAGAAAGGAGAGAGAATCTAAAGTGTAGAAGATATGGTAGAAGAGATTAACACAACTGTCAATGAAGATTCAAGACATAAAAATCTCCTAACCCAAAGCATCCAAGAAATTCAGAACACAAGGAAAAGACCAAATCGAAGAATAATCAGAATAGAGGAGAATGAAGATTCCCAGCTCAAAGAACCTGAAAATGTCTTCAACAAAATCATAGAAGAAAACTTCCTCAATCTAAAGAAAGAGATGGCCACAAAGGTACAAGAAGCCTATAGAACACCAAATAAATGAGACCAGAAAAGAAAATCTTCTTTTCATATAATTATCAAAACACTAAATTCATAGAACAAAGAAAGAATATTAAAAGCTGCAAGGAAAAAAGGCCAAGTAACATACAAAAGTAGGTCTATCAGAATTACACCAGACTTTTCAACAGAGATGTTGAAAGCCAGAAGAGCCTGGTCAGAGGTCATGCAGACTCAAAGAAAACACAAATGGCAGCCCAGTTACTATACCCAGCAAAATTCTCAATCAACATAGATGGAGAAACCACAATATTTCAGGGAAAAAAAAAAAAACAAATTCAAACAATAGCTATCTACCAAACCATCCCTACAGAGGATCTTGGAAGGAAAACTCCAATACAAGGAAGGTACCTGTACCAAAGAAAGGACAAAATATTAAGCATCTCACAACAAAACCAAAAGCAGAGAGCCACAAGCACATAAAGCCACCTACAAAAACAAACATATCAGGAACCAACAGTCATTACTCTTTAGCATCTCTCAATATTAATGGACTTAACTCACCTATAAAAAGACATAAGCTAACAGACTGGATACCCAAACAAGATCCAGCATGTTGCTGCATACAAGAGACACACAAAAATACCAAAGAGAGAAACTATCTCAGAGTAAAAGGATAGAAAAAGTACTTCCAAGCAAATGGACCCAGGAAACAAGCATGAGTTGCCACCCTAATATGCAATAAAATAGACTATCAACAAAAAGTTATCAAGCATGATGAAGAAAGACACTTCATATTCATCAAGGGGAAAATCCACCAAGAGAAAGTCTTCTGATCTAATAATCACTTGTCAGGGAGTGCATACCATTTGTGTTCATTTGTGACTGGGTTACTTCACTCAGGATGATATTCTCCAGATCCATCCATTTCCCTAAGAATTTTATGAATTTGTTGTTTTTAATAGCTGAGTAGTACTCCATTGTGTAAATGTAGCACATTTTCTGTTTCCATTCCTCTGTTAAGTGACATCTGACTTCTTTCTAGTTTCTGGCTATTATAAATAAGGCTGCTATGAACATAGTGGAGCATGTGACCTTATTACATCTTAGAGCACCTTCTGGGTATATGCCGAGGAGTTGTATAGCTGGATCCTCAAGTAGTACTATGTCTAATTTCCTGATGAACCTCAAACCTGACTTCCAGAGTGGTTGTACCAGCTTGCAATCCCACCATCAATGAAGGAGTGTTCCTCTTTCTCCAGAACCTTGCCAGCATCTGCTGTCACCTGAGTTTTTGATCTTAGCCATTCTGACTGGTGTGATGTGGACTCTCAGGGTTGTTTTGATTTGCATTTCCCTGATGACTAAGGATGTTGAACATTTCTTTAGGTGCTTCTCAGCCATTCGGTATTCATCAGTTAAGAATTCTTTGTTTAGCTCTGTACCCCATTTTTTAATTGGGTTATTTGGTTCTCTGGAGTTTAACTTCTTGATTTCTTTGTATACATTGGATATTAGCCCTCTATCAGATATAGGATTTGTAAAGATCTTTTTCTAATCTGTTGGTTGCCATTTTGTCCTATTGACAGTGTCTTTTGCCTTACAGAAGCTTTGCAACTTTATGGGGTTCCATTTGACAATTTTGATCTTAGAGCATAAGCTATTGGTGTTCTGTTCAGGAAATTTTCTCTTCTGCCCATGTGCTCGAGACTCTTCCCCAATTTCTTTTGTATTATTTTCAGTGTATCTGGTTTTATGTGGAGGTACTTGATACACTTGGACTTGAGCTTTGTACAAGGATATAGGAGTGGATCCATTTGCATTCTTCTACATGCTACCCTCCAGTTGAGCCAGCCTCATTTGTTGAAAATGCTGTCTTTTCTCCACTGGATGGTTTTAGCTCCTTTGTCAAAGATCATGTAACCATAGGTGTGTGGGTTCATTTCTGGGTCTTCAGATCTCTTACACTGATCTAGCTGCCTGTCACCAATACCATGGATTTAAAGAATATGACAAAATTAAAAACAAAAAACAAAAAACAAAAAAAACAAAACCTAAAAATAAAACGAAAGGTTAAAAAAAAGAAAAGAAAAAATGAAGACATCCTGAGTTTTTCAAGCAAGTGGATAGAAGTTGAAAATATAATCCTGAGTGAGGCAACTCAGACCTGAAAGGACATGCATGGTACATACTTACTAATAAGTAGATATTAGCCAAAAAAAGGAAAAATAATTACAGAATATTCAAGAAACCATCCATAGAACCCAAAAAGACCACCAGTTGAAGTGCTCAAGTGAGGATGCCCCAGTTCCACTTGGGAGAGAGAAGAAAACAATCACAAGTCGGGAGGGATGAAGGAACCTAGAAGGGAAGGTGGATGGGGGGACCAGGGGGAAGAAGGGACCCTAATCTGGTATTGGGTGAGAAAAAAGAACTGGATCCCTGAGGGCCAGCAGAAAGATTAGAAACAGGCAACCTCTGGAGATAGGATGTTGGGGGTGGGCTCCAGAATGCACCAAAAACCTGGTAGGTAAGAGAATCTTAGGACTCAAAAGGTCCTTGTATGAAATGTCCAACAGCTGGGATATGGGACTTAGAGTCCATCTCCAGCAGGATGACAGGACATCAAGTTAGGGATGGTGTTGCCATCCCACAGTCAAAATTCTGACCTATAATTGTTCTTATCTGAAAAAATTTCAGGGATGGAAATAGAGAGGAGCCTGAGGAAAGACTGTCCACCTACACGCCCAAAGGGGAGTTTCTAAGGCCTGACACTATTACTGAGGCTATGGAGTGCTCACAAAAAGAGACCTGTTATGACAGCACTCAGAAGCACCCAACAAGCAGCTGAAAGAGTCAGATGGAGGTATTTGCACCCAACCAATGGACAGAAATAGCTGAACCCTGTTGTTGAATTAAGGAAAGATGAAAGAATCTGAGGAGAAGGGAGGTCCTATAGGAGGACCAGCAGTCTCAATTAATCTGCACCCTAAAGATATTTCAAACACTGAACCACCAAACAGACAGAATACACCACCTGATTTGGGCCCCCCAACACACACACAGTAGAGGACTTCCGGATCTGTGTTCATTCAAAGAAGATGCAAATAACCCTAGGGAGATTGGAGATCCCAGGGAGTTTAGAGGCCTGGTGGAGTTGGGGCTGGAGGGTTGAGAACATTCTCATGGAGACAGAGGGTGGGTAGAAGGTATGGGATGGGGTATAGTCAGAGTGTGGACTAGAAGGGGGGATAAAATATGGAGTGTAAAAACAATAAATTAATTAATTCAAAAAAGACAGAAGGAAGGAAGAACCAATGAAAGAGAGAGAGAGAGAGAGAGAGAGAGAGAGAAAGAGAGAGAGAGAAAGAGAGAGAAAGAGAGAGAAAAGAGAAATAAAGAAAAAACTTTTAGAATTTAATGAAAATACATTCTACTCAAACCTGTGGTACACAATATAGGTGAGGCCTAAGAAGAAATTTCATAGAACTAAGTTCCTATAGCAAAAAGTTTTTGGAAAATTCTCATATGAATAGTTTAATATGGAGGGTATCTATTTGTTTTATTCTTTGTGTGGATTATCCTTGTTTGGATAATTTTTTGTTTTCTTAGAATTGAGGTTTCTTTTTAATTTTCATTTCTGTTTTAAATGATGGAGGGAGAGAAAAATGGAGAGTGAGGGATAATGAGTTAGTTAGTGGAAAGTATATTGAGGGAGTTGGGGAAGGAGAAACACTATGATTAAAATACATTTCTTGAATGTAGAGAAAGTGGAAAACTCCTTCATTGCAGGTAGTAATGAAAGCTTGTACAATCACTCTGGAAATCAGTCTGGTGGTTCCTCAGAAAATTAGATATTCCTGAGGACACAGCAATACCACTCCTGGGCATATACCCAGAAGATGTTCCAACATGTAATAAGGACACATACTTCACTATGTTCATAGCAGCCTTATTTATAATAGCCAGAAACTGGAAACCACCCAGATGTCCTTCAACAGAGGAATGGATACAGAAATTGTGGTACATCTACACAATGGAGTACTACTCAGCTATTAAAAACAATGAATTTATGAAATTTGTAAGCAAACGGGTGGATCTGGAGAATATCATACTGAGTGAGGTAACCCAATCAGAAAAGAACAAACACGGTATGCACTCACTGATAAGTGAATATTACCCCAGAAGCTCAGAATACTCAAGATATAATTCACAAACCACATGAGTCTCAAGAAGAAGGAAGACCAAAGTGTGAATACTTCGGTCCTTCTTAGAAGGGAGAACAAAATAACCATGGAAGAAGTTACAGAGACAAAGTATGGAACAGAGACTGAAGGAAGGACAATCCAGAGACTGCCACACCTAGGCATCCATCCCATATACAGTCACCAAACCCAGGCACTATAGTGGAACCTAACAAATGCTTGCTGACAGAAGTCTGTTATATCTGTCTCTTCAGAGTGCCTGACAAATATAGAGGTGGATGCAAACAGCCAACCATTGGACTGAGCACAGTGTATCCAATGGAGGATCTAGAGCAAGGCCCATGGAGCTCAAGGGGTTTGCAGGCCCATATAAGGATCAACAGTATGAACTAACCAGTATCCCCAAAGCTCCCAGGGACTAAACCACCAGCCAAAGTGTACACATGGTGGGACTAATGGCTCCACTTGCATATGTATAGCAGAGGAGATGGCCTAGTTGTTCATCAATGGGAGGAGAAGCTATTTGTCCTCTGAAGGCTCTATGCCGCAGTGTAGGGGAATGCCAGGGCCAGGAAGCAGGAGAGGGTGGGTTGGTGAGCAGGGTTAGGGGAAAGGAGAAAGGGGGTTTTCAGAGGGGAAACTGGGAAAGGGGATAACATTTGAAATGCAAATAAATAAAATATAAAAACAAAAACAAAAAAATTTAAAAAAATAGAAAAAGTATTTTAAAGAATAAAAAGTAGCTGAGAGAATTGCTTTGTATCAAACCCCTGCCCAGTATGCTTAGGGTCTAGTATCTGATTTCCAACACTGAAAATAAACAGGTAGATAAATAAATATTTTAAGAGACATCTAAAGGTTTTTGAATTAGGGGTAATTTCTATAATAATGGGGAAAATAAGTTGTTTAGTTGTTGGCTTCTTGAAGGCAGAGAGCTGCTCCTAATCCATCTTGTTCTGATAAATAAAATCATGGTAGATCTCATAGATTATATGAGCATTAAATGGGTTAATGTTGACTGACCATAATGTTGACATATGATAAGTATTCAATTGAAATTTTGTATTGGCTTTTATAAAAACTGATATCCCATAAAGTTGTGCTTTTTACATATATAAAAGAAGTATTTCAATCAATAAACTTCAAATATTTTGCTCAGTGTTAAAATTACAATTGAAGAACATGTTTTATTTTTTTATATATTTTTTTATTTTAGATATTTTCTTTGTTTACATGCAAATTTCTCCATTCCCAGTTTCCCCTCCAAAAAACAAACAAAAAAAAA
>NC_045030.1:121814166-121814964 GCF_008632895.1 Mastomys coucha
CTCAACCACCAACCAAGGACTGCACATAGAGGGGTCTGATTGTTCAAGCAGCATGTGTATGGTAGTGGGAGAAGAACATGTTTTAAAAAACTTTAGAAGAGTCTTAGATTTTCTTGGAGGGGTAAGTCATATTATAACACGATTAAAAGTTATAATTATGCCACTGAAGTTTTTTCTGTATAAATGGTCAAATTTCCTGTTACTTGAACCTATGTTTATAAGCTTACTATTAAGCAGCAACTGCTACTACTATTAATCAATCCTCACGAACTACAATTTACACAAAGTTGTTATATTTGTTATGATCATTGATTACAAAGCAGTTTGCAATGATTATGTTGTGTAAAATGCTGCAATTACCAAAGTCCCACATTAAAATGTAGAATGACAAGGAAAATAATGTTAATGAGTTTAAGGTCACTTCTAAATTTCATTCAAAAAACATAGATTCTAGAACACTTCATAAAAAAGAATTTTGTAATAAGTAGTATGTATATAATTTGATTACAAGAAAATAAAATCTATCATGCCTAATTACTATATTTTATGGTAGAAAAATTAACACACACACATTTATTGAGAGTTCTATTAGAAGCAAAACTATGGCAGGATTGCTCCAGTATGTTTAGCAGTATTTTTCTTCACATAAGTTTGTATGTTTTATGTTTGTATGCATGTCCAGAGTACACATAACATGAACTGAGTTTCTCCTTCCCCATGTGGATCACAGAGATAAACGTCATGTTTTCAATATTGGCAGCTGAGCCACTTTCTCACCCCAGAGATAGAAAAAGAGGA
>NC_045030.1:121814974-121840871 GCF_008632895.1 Mastomys coucha
GAGTAAGAAATAGCCTTAAATTAAAAGATTACTAACTAGGTATACTTCTTTGATCAGGTACACTCAACCTATCAGCTCTCAGGCCAGGAAAGTCAGGATTATAAATGTAAAACCTGGGATCGACTGGGCTCCTGACATTATATCCTTTCTATAGAGTTTTATAAATGAGATACCATACAATGTTTGATCTTATCAAACAGTGCAGCTTCCTTAATTTATTCCCCTCAGCTTAATAATGGTATAGAACATTACAAAATAAAGTAAATCATATGGCACCTCATTCTACATTTAGAAGAGGAAGTTCTGCATGTTTTAAGGCTTGAACATTTGATTGCTCCTCATATCTTTAAGTATTTTGATTTTGATGAATTAAGATTTTACCAACTATAGATAAAACTTATCCTTTTTTGTATAAAAAACAGCATTCCAATTAAAAGATTTGGAATTTATTGACAATGCAGTCAGTATTTTGTTTTGTGACATTGCTAAGTCATGAAATCTGGTTCAGATGTTCTGGTTGGTGACTTTTTTGCCCTGAAAGTTGATGAAGTCAGAGTGCATTATTAAAGATATGTGGCTGGTTAGAATATTTTAATAAAGGTATTAAATCAATATTTAAGGATAGTAAAATTATTTCTCTACATGGTAATAGAGTCTCATATATCTGTGCATGAAAAAATATTTTAGAAATTAAAATGCTATATAGTTTTCTTTCTGTATTAGGACACATGTGGAAAATAGAATTAGATCTGAAATACATTTTCATAAAGGAAGAAAGATTTCTGGATGCCAAGGAGAAATCATTCCAATAATTTAATAGTTGCATTCATTTTTGTTTTGTTTTGTTTTGTTTTTTGAGTAATCAAAATCTTGTCCTTAGTATAATTTCTGTTTGATAAAAAAGGGGAAAGTAAACTATTTTTGTAAAATAGTGTCATGGGGAATTTTAAGAAAGTTATTTAGTATCATTGAATTCCCCAGGAAACCTAAGAAGTGCTTCTATGCTGAGGACATGAATTTTCACTAGTGTTATATTATTCTTAGTATATGCTAATAAAGAATATATACCTCTGCAAAGTATTAATGAATCTAAAAAAGAGATCATTTGAATAACATCTATAGTAATCTTGGGGCAAAATAATTGTTTTTTACAATTATTTACAGAAACATACATATTTGTGAGGACAATTGGAAAAGGATTTTGATAGTATCCTTAGGTAAACAGTAGAGAGATGAATACAAAGAAGCCTAGAATAAATACAATGGAAGAAAACATTTGAAGATTCTGATTTCATACAGGATAATGATAGAGATGTCTATGTTATGCCCCCATCATTTTTACTTATTTATTTTTATATATTTTTATAAAAGTTATATTATTGAGAGATGATCTGGGGAAACCCTGATACTTCAATTGATTTTAGTTGATTTTAATTCTCTGTAATTTCAGGAGTCACCCCAATTATATTTTGTTCTTTTTCCTCTGGCTTTGTAAAGAATAAATGTGAGTATGGCCTCCAAATTCATTGAAATTCCAGGGATTATTTTCTCCCTGTATCTTCCATAGCAAGGAGGATGTTTTCTAATCTGAAAAATCCTCCAAGGGAAAGAAGCCATTTGTCATTAACCCCATTTTTCTAGGGAAAAAGCACCCTTTGAATCATAGTAATTAACTACAGATTTTACTGTCTTTTGAAAGGGGACTACAAAGGTTAAATCATGAGAAGTTCCAATCAATATACTTACAGAACATGTGAGTCTAGAAAACAGGCCATCTAGAGAGTGAAAGCTTCCCTGCTTTGTATCTGTTATATCATCACGGAATTCGTAACATTAGCCATGAACCTTCAACTCAAATGCAAGACTATCTTTATTGGCAAGAGCTTGCATCTTCATTAGTTGCTAGTGTTAAATTGTGTCTTTCCTTTAAAATATGGTATATATTTTGGTCATTGTCTCTGCCTTTCCAATTCCAAAACCAAAACAAAATTATTTTTCTTGTTTCCACATTCCTTTCATTTACTAGTTATTTTGAGTAGTGAGTAATGATCATTTTGCCTTAAAACCTCCTAGTTCTTTTTTATAGTTAATTAATTAATTAATTTCATTTTTAAGCTTTATTTTTTTTAATTCTTCTATCTTACATTACATCTTACCTGCACCTTCCAATCTCTACCCCTTCTCCCAGTCTCCATCACCCTTCTTTCCCAGATCTACTCTTTCTCTGTTTTCCTTCAGAAAGGAGAAGAGCTCCCAGGGATATTAACTTAGCATGGCATAAAAAGTTCCAGTAAGAGTAGGCATAAACTCTCATATCAAGCCTGGACTAGGTACCAAAGAGTAAGAAAAGAGTCCCAAGAGCATGTGAGAGAATTAGGTACACCATCCACTCCCACTGTTGGAAGTCCCAAGCTAAACAACTGTAACCTGTTTGCAGAGTACCCAAATCAATCACAATTATTCACCATCACTGGTTGTTTTTATTTTTCATAGGTACTTTCTATGAACTTAGACTCAAAGATAATTCCATACAGTTTGATATCATATTGAAGGTAAATATGCCCAACACTTAGATTTAAGCTCCTAACTGCAATGTGTTTTTTGATCTGCATACATATATTGAAATATACTCTAATTTTGATACTAAATGAAAAAAAATTAGATTTTATCCTTTTGGTCTACCGATTGCATATGAATACTTTTCTACTTCTTATTCAATCTATTCAATTACTAGAAGTTAAGAGGCAAGTGTTCAAGATTTTTGTGCCATACAATTGACTTTATATTTATCAGTGTGGCTTTTTTTGTGGAAAACACCTCCTCTTTTAAAAAATAAATATGAAACAATAAGTAAGTGCACAGATACAAAACAATGCACTTTAAAAATCATTTAAGTGAAATTTACAAAATTTAATATATTATATGTTCTCATTAAAAGTACATTGCTGTAAAAGATCTCTAATTATCTCACTTAAATAATGATTGGTTCCATGTTCTTTAATAATTAACATATTGAAATTATTACTTTTGTGAATTTGTTCAATCTCATAAAGCCATATATGACATATAAGTATACTCTTCTGTCATCTCATATATATATATGAGTCCTTTTCAACAACTGGTATTCTATTCCTTTAAAAGAAAATATAATTCATATCTATATATATACATATATAAAATTTTCTAATGTTTCTAAATGTGTGTTTTGACATACATATATACATATATATACATATACTTATATATGCTTGTGTATGTATCAATTCTAAATCTACTTTTTGCAATGCGATTCACTTATTCAGCTTCTACTTTTTCAGCTATACAAGCAAATCTAATGCCCCTCTTGGATAAGAATCTTTGAGATACTTGAATGACATTTCCTGACGTTTTTTATCTTCTTTGCCAGGAAAGATATCCTTACTTTTGGTTTTCAATTGCTTCTCCAGTGATTAGGAGACATAAATGTACTTTTGCATTGTTCATTTTAAATAGCTAATGTTCTATTAATGTAGTTCCTGTCCCAGCCATGATGTCATATCATAAAGTGATGCCAAATATACAACTTCTTTAAATAATATAGCCTTGCTATTTAATTTCTTTTAGTATTTCTTGGACCTTGCATTCTTAGAACTAAACATTAAGTGCAATACTTTAGATACACACCCATTCAATTCCACCCTATAACCTGGAGTTCTTTTAAAGTCTTATGATGGCATCTTTTTATTTAAGTTTTGGCATTTAGAGTTTCATTGAATCAGACTTTTAAAAATGGCTGGTAGGCAACAATCGATGCAAGTTAAAATATATTTATTATTGAATGTGATGAGGCAGAGTTTATAATACTTTGCTGCATGATAGAATCAAATACAGTCTTGTTTTTCTTTCTTTTTTCAGAAATAATCTCATCATATAGCCTTTGTTGGCCTGGGATTTGCTATGTAGACTATACTGGGATTGAACTGACAGAAACCTGATTGCCTACCTACTGAATGCTGAGATTAATGGATTTAAGAAACATTTTAAATTAGCTGATATACATACACATGATTTACTTCAAAGCAATTAATTGAGCCTCTCCAAGGGTGCACTTCTGAATTAGATTTTTTTTTTTTTTTGAGACAGAGTTTCTCTTTATAGCCATGTCTGTCATGGAATTTACTCTGTAGACCAGGCTGACCTTGAATACAGAAATCTACCTGCCTCTGCCTTCCAAGTGCTGGGATTAAAGGTGTGTACCACCACTGCCTGGCTAGAATTTGTTTTTCAAAGATTTTCACATGCTTCTTATAGGCAGCTGGAATAAGATGAAATAACCAGTAATTTTTATTTCTTATTTTCATTTTCTTCATTAAAAATTATGGAACTGTGTAAACTTTCCTTTTCTTTTTATGAGCTTATTTAAAGAACAACAATAACATTTACAATGTAAATAAACAAAATACCAATTAAAAAGTTAATAAAATCTGGTGTCTGGGCTGGTGCCCTGAGCAGCCTTGGGCACAAATACCAGACAACATCCAGAGGAAGCTTCACTCCCAGGCACTTCAACAAGCCCAAGATCAGAGGATCAGAGGAGAGGAGGATATAACATCTGTCCCAACACTAGGAGTAACTGGGAACAGCTGGACTCAGGCATGCAGGAACTCTGTCAACTCAGTGACACTAGTTCCTTCCAGTCTGTCTAGGCTGGTGCTCTGAGCAGACCTTGGGTGCAAATTTTGCAGCCCACAATACCTAGAAGAAGCCCAACTCCCAGCTGCTCCAACAAGCCCAGGATCAGAGGAGCAGAAGTGAGGAGGACACAACATCTATCACAAAACTGGGAGTAACAGGGACCAGCAGGACCCAGGCACACAAGAACTCCACCAGCCCAGTAGTACTGGTTCCTTCCTTTCTGTCTGGGTTGGTTTCCTGAGCAGACCTTGGGCAAAAACTTGGCAGCCAGTCGTACAATACCATGAGGAAGCTCCACTCCCAGGCTCACTAACAGGCCCAGGATCCCAGGATCCCAGAATCACAGGATTACAGAGACAGCTTGACTTTGAGGAGTTCTGACACAACCAGGATCACAGGAAGGACAGGCCCCAGTCAGATGTAGACAGGGCAGGTAGCACTAGAGATAACCAGATGGTGGGGGACAAGCATAAGAAAATAAACAACACAAACCAAGGTTATTTAGCATCATCAGAACCCAATTCTCCCAACATAGCAAGTCCTGGACACACCATCACACCAGAAAAAACAATATTCAGATATAAAATCACTTCTCATAATGATGACACAGGACTTTAAGAAGGACATCAATAACTTCCTCAAAGAAATTCAGGAGAACACAGGTAAACAGCTAGAAGCCATTAAAGACAAAACACAAAACTCCCATAAAGAACAAAAGGAAAACTCAATCAAACAGGTGAAGGAGACCCTCTCTACCTCTGTCAACACCTGGGAGTGACGGTGGTGGATCCACAGCCCTCTCTGCCTCTTCCCTGCAAGCAGAGAGCCTGCCTTCAGGGAGTGATTTAATCCAGGGACTTGGGTGAGATCGAACATTCTCTGTCCGGTGACTTTCTAAGGCAGGACCATCAGGGAGACACAGGCCTCACAAGTGGCAGGGGAGCCTGGTCAGGATCCTTTCTACCTCAGATCACACCTAGGAGGGACAACAGATCCTCAGCGCTCTCTGCACCTTTCCCACAAGTGGACATCCTGTATCCACAGTGTGCTCTGACCCCAGGACTCAGGACAGACAACTGATCCACAGCCATCTGCTTCCAGGTTTTACCAGAGGAGAGCTGAGCTCCCAGAAGTGCTGACACAGGCTTATAGACCCAAAGGAGGAACAGGCTCTAGTCAGAGACAGCAGGAACATCTAACACCAGAGATCAACAGATGGCGAAAGGCAAATGCAAGAATCCTACCAACAGAAATCAAGACTACTTGGCTTCATCAGAAACTAGTACTCCCAAAACAGCAAGTCCTGAATATCACAAAACACCAGAAAAGCAAAATTTGGATCTAAGATCATATCTCACAATGGTGATAGAGGAATTTAAGAAGAACATGAATAACTCCCTTAAAGAAGTACAGGAAAACACAGGTAAAGAGGTGCAAGCCCTTAAAGAGGAAACAAAAAAATTCCCTTAAAGGTTTACAGGAGATCACTAGTAAACAAGTAGAAGCCCTGAAAGAGGAAACACAAAAATCCCATAAGGAATTACAGGAAAGCACAAACAGGTGAAGGAGTTAAGCAAAAACACTTAGGACATAAAAATGGAAGTAGAAACAATTAAGAAATAGCAAAGGGAGATTACTCTGGAGATAGAAATCATAGTAAAGAAGTCAAGAAACATAGATACAAGCATCGCCAACAGAATACAAGAGATAGAAGAGAGAATCTCAGGGGCAGAAGATACCATAGAAAATATTGACACAACAGTCAAAGAAAATGCAAAATGCAAAAAGATCCTAACCCAAAACATCCAGGAAATCCAGGACATAATGAGAAGACCAAACCTAAGGATAATAGATATAGAAAAGAGGGAAGACCTCCAACTTAAAGGGCCAGTAAATATCTTCAACAAAATTATAGAAGAAAACTTCCTTAACCTAAAGAAAGAGATGTCCATGAACATACAAGAAGCCTACAGAACTCCAAATAGACTGGGCCAGAAAAGAAATTCCTCCCTCCACATAATAGTCAAAACACCACATGCACAAAACAAAAAAAGAATATGAAAAGAAGTAAGGGAAAAAGGTCAAGTAACATATAAAGGCAGGCCTATCAGAATTACACCAGACTTCTCACCAGAGACTATGAAAGCTAGAAGATCCTGGACAGATGTCATACAGACCCTAAGAGAACATAAATGCCAGCCCAGGTTACTATACCCAGCAAAACTCTCAATCACCATAGATGGAGAAACAAAAGTATTCGATGACAAAACCAAATTCACACAATATATTTCCACAAATCCAGCCCTTCAGATTATAATAAATGGAAAGCTCTAACAAAAGGAGGGGA
Organism: Mastomys coucha; assembly: GCF_008632895.1. Taxonomy (NCBI): domain Eukaryota; kingdom Metazoa; phylum Chordata; class Mammalia; order Rodentia; family Muridae; genus Mastomys; species Mastomys coucha. Next base: position 121,821,996 of record NC_045030.1, read on the forward strand.
ACTACAACTCTTAAAAAGCAAAAATGTAATCTTCCAACAAAACTAAAAGAAGATAGGCACATGAACACAATTCCACCTTTAACAACAAAAATAACAGGAAGCAACAATTACTTTTCCTTAATATCTATTAATATCAATGGAATCAATTCCCCAATAAAAAGACATAGACTATCAGATTGGGTACTTAAGCAGGACCCAGCATTTTGCCGCATACTGGAAACTCACCTCAGTGCCAAAGACAGACACTACCTCAGAATAAAAAGCTGGAAAACAATTCTCCAATCCAATGGTACCCCCAAAACCTAGAGTAGCCATTCTAATATATAATAATATCAACTTTCATCCTAAAGTGATCAAAGCAGATAAGGAGGGACACTTCATTTTCATCAAAGGTATGATCTCACGCAGGAGATAGAGGAATCGACCATGAGGCTCAGGGGCTAGGGGGTTATATAGGGAAAAGGTCTGAGGGAACAAAGGAATTGGTGTGGCTATACATGATTGGCTATTTCAAATATCAGCTAGTGTACATGAAGATCAGGGCGGAAAATTCCTAAGGGTGGTAGGAAAATGCCTAAGGGTGGTAATCTGAGTCAACAGAGCATCTGGCTGACCTTAAACCATATCTAAGAGGACTAGATGACCCATTACTCAGTTGGGTCGTGCCAGGGCCCACCTGGACATATCTTTGCATGCTTTCTCTTCCACATCTTCCCAGCCTGCTAGTTCCCAGAATGTCCCAATAGCTAACCTGCCCCTGCCCATGCCCATCTGGACATGTTCGACCTTGGTCCACTGTGAGGCAATGTATGAATTAGTTATTTTATTGTAGGAAGGAGAAACATGCTAGTTAAGTAGAGAGAAGGAAAGGAGAAGAACAAGAGAAAAAGAAGAGAGGGAGAAAGCGAGAGAAGAGAACAAAGAGCAGAGAGGAGAGAGAGAGCAAGAGAGCAAGAGGGGAGAAAAGTAAGAAAACAAGAGGGTGAGAGAGTAAGAGAGGGAAGAGTAGGAGAGTAAGAGAAAGTGAGGAAATAAGAGAGAAGAGTAAGAGTGAGGAGGGAGAAAGTGAACAAGAGAACAAGAGAGTGAGGGCAAGAGAGTGAGGAGAGGGCAAACCACCCATTTTATATTATGTGGCATGGCATGCCTGGCTTGTGGTCAGAGGACTGTGTGTAAGGTCCAGCTAGAATGCTGGGAGTTTGAGGCAGTGTCTGCCTGATAGAGTATACATCTCCTGCAGGGGCTGCTGTGAGGGGTTTGGGCTGAAATATGAGCCATTGGTCTCAGGCACAAATCACTGAACGCCTACTCTTAACAAGCAAATTCCTTTGCTCAGTGGGTCTCCTGGATTCCAAGGTGGCTGCTTTCCTGGACTCTGGCTGTCAGAACTGCTCACTGCCCCACACCCATTCACCTATGTTCACTTGATCTTTGACAAAGAAGAAAAATCATACAGTGGAAAAAATACATCATTTTCTACAAATGGTGCTAGGTCAACTGGCAGTTAGCATGAAGGATAATTCAAAGCTATCTGTTCCTATCTCCTTGTACAAAGCTCAAGTTCAAGTGGATCAAGGACCTCCACATCAAACCAGATACACTGAAACTGATAAAAAAGAAAGTGTGGAAGTGCCTTGAGCACATAGGCACAGGGGAAAATTTCCTGAACAGAACACCAATAGCTTATGCTCTAAGATCAAGAATTGACAAATGTGACCTTATAAAATTGCAAAGCTTCTATAAGGCAAAATACACTGTCAATAGGACAAAACTGCAACCAACATATTGGGAAAAGATCTTTACCAATCCTATATCTGATAGACGGCTAATATCCAATATATAAAAAGAACTCAAGGAGTTAGATTCCAGAGAAACAAATAATCCTAATAAAAAATAGGGTACAGATGTAAACAAAGAATTCTCAGCTGATGAATACTGAATTGCTGAGAAGCACCTAAAGAAATGTTCAACATCCTTAGTCATCAGGGAAATGCAAATCAAAACAACATGAGATTCCACCTCAAACCAGTCAGAATGGCTAGGATAAAAAATTCAGGTGACAGCAGATGCTGGGGAGGTTTTGGAGAAAGAGGAACATTACTTCATTGCTCGTGGGATTGCAAGATGTTACAACCACCCTGGAAATTAGTTTGGCAGTTCATCAGGAAAGTAAACATAGTACTACCAGAGGACCCAGCTATACCACTCCTGGGCATATTCCCAGAATATACCCCAATATGTAATAAGGACACATGCTCCACCATGTTCATAGCAGCCTTATTTATAATAGCCAGAAACTTGAAACAAACCAGAAGTCCCTCAAAAGAGGAATGGATACAGAAATTGTGGTATATCTACACAATGGAGTACTACACAGCTATTAAAAACAATGAATTTATGAAAGTCTTAGGCAAATGGATGGATCTGGAGACTATCATCCTGAGTAAGGTAACCCAATCACAAAAGAACACACATGGTATGCATTCTCTGATAAGTGGATATTAGCCCAGAAGATTGGAATATCCAAAGTACAATCCACAAACCACAAGAAAATCAAGAAGTAAGACCAAAGTGTGGATACTTCATTCCTTCTTAAAAGGGGGAACAAAATACCCATGGAAGGAGTTGCAGAGACTAATTATGGAGCAGAGACTGAAGGAAGGAGAATCCAGCCTGATATAGCTGTCTCCTGAGAAGGTCTAACAATACCTGACTTATACAGATGTAGAGGCTCACAGCCATCCATTGAACTGAGTACTAGGTCCCCAATGAAAGACTTAGAGAAAGGACCAAAGTAGCTGAAGGGTTTACAGCCCCTTAGGATGAACAACAATATAAATTAACTAGTACACTCACAACTTCGAGGGACTAAACTACCAACCAAAGAGTATACATAGTGGGATTTCACAGCCCTTGGCCCTGTGAAGGTTCTCTGCCCCAGTGTAGGGGAATGCCAGGGATAGTAAGCAGGAGAGGTTGGGGTGGCAAGCAGGGAGATGGGGGAGGTAACATGAGTTTGTTCTTGTTGTTGATATTTGTTCTTTTTTTTTTTTGAGGGGAAACTGAGAAAGGATGAAACTTTCCTGCAGTTCCACGAACCAGGTTCTGCCTTGACCTAAGGGAGAAAGGAGACTTGAAACACAGAGTTCGAGAACAAAAGGACACGAAGTCAAGTTGAGGGTTTCCAATCAAGGCTTGCCTTTACTTTTGGGATTCAGCATTTATATACAAGAGAGTAAACCTGAATCCCTAGGTTACAATGACATTTGAATAACATAAGCAATGTGGGAGGAGTCAGGAAGAGTCCAAACAGAGTCAAGGGGGGAGTCAAAGGGAAGCCAGGCTGCTGGGCTGAAGGTGGCAGCTCAGGGCATCCTGCAGGTCTCAATTCCAGGGAGTAGACAGAGGTGCAGTCCACGGTGGGGGAGGAGGTCAACAACAGATGTCCTCAGGCTGCAGATGTGCCAGCCAGAAGACATACTTTCCTTTGGAATCCTTGGAGGCAGAACTCAAGAGTAGTGAGCCTTTGTTTTAGGCACAGCAGGCATGAGTTGAGTCTCCGGTGGCGGGCTCTGATGCCTCAGAGCTGAGGCAGAAGGGAGGGACCCAACATCTCACCGTTATTTATTATATAAAAGCAGGGTTAAGGCCGTATCAATGGGCACAGCTTTGCACACGGGAATTTTTACGGTGCTTAGTCGGAAATAACCTTCGTATTTGTTATCTCTGGCAGATATCTTTACCCGTGTTCAAGGTCACATGCAGCTAGTTTGATTCTACAAACCGGGCTCTTTTTGTGTTTTTTCAAAAACACAGCCACTAGGTGTGTGCCTCTGTTTTAGGTGGATATTTGCTAGAGCACTAACTCGTGAACCACAGGTTTTCAAATATACCATTCATCCACGTAGCTAGTGCTAAGATATGACTCAAATACCTGCAAAGTCCGGGACCTGCTACAGTCTCTCTGGAGTCCATTCTTTCTGAAGTCCATGTGAAGCAGCACCTGCAGCCATTGTGCTGCGGATGGGTGTAGCCTCTTGACTTTAGTTGTAAATTACCAGTCCTAACTCAGGGAACCTAGAGATCAGGGCTCAATTCAAATGTAAATTAGTAGGGTTTGGCTAGTAACCTCGGGATGTACCAGCCTTTAGAATGTAAATACTGAAGTATTTAGGCTTCTGCTCTGGATATGAGTGAATGAGTTTGAATTGTTCTTTAAATTTCACGAGAGTAAGCTCTTGTTTTAAGCAGGCATTTCTAGAATGACAGAAAAAAGGCTGCCAGCTTGAAAACAAAAAAGGAACCAGAAAAACGAAAAAACAAAAACAAAAAAATTTTTTTGCAGTGAGTTTAAGCACGTTTACTAAGAGGGTTTTGGCTCTGAGTCCACTTGGCAAATTAATCTTTCTGGGAGCCAGCATGCTCCCTCCTCTTTCTGGGAAAATATGCACAGGGACCCTCAGCCCCAGAATAAAGTGGGGTTAAGATAATGTGTAAGATAAGATAAGATAAAGATACTCAGTGGAGTGACACGCCATTCCATCATGGCATAAAAATTGAAAATATGTGGATGCCAATGGCGATCTGTAGCAGACTGACATTTAGCATCAGATCGCGAAAAATTATATATATTTAAAAACAGGCAAAAAGCAAGGCATGCCTTAGAAACAGGCAAAAAAATGAAATATGATTTTCAAAACAAGCAAAAAAACAAAAATGCTTTTAGAGTGGGGTACATATTCCCCAATCTTTTAATATTAAAAATTTAAATTTTTAAAAGTGCAAAGTGCACATTGAATAAATATTGTCTCTGAGAAGTATAAAGTATTTCAGTAATATGGATAACATTAGATTGTTAACAAAACATTTTAATTGTCTGACTGTAATAGCCAGTTTAATAATCTGTTTTAATCTATTTAGGAACACTAAACATAGAAAATTAATGTAGGCAATGACTACATTTTTTGTTGCTTTTTTGTTAAGGTAATTGTAACTAGAAAAATTGAAAAGGTATCTATAGTTGCATGTGCATATTTTATTTTTATTTTTCAAAATTAGAAATATTTTTTAAAAATATCAAATTATTATTTTGATGATACAAAGAATTACATTATATGACCAATTGTTTTTGTGTAAAGTCTGTAATTTGCCTTGGATATAAATTTGTTTTCTTATTGTCTTAAGGGTCTTATTTAGGCAGTTTAAGATATTTAAAGACAGTTTTTTAAAGGAACAGTACTTTCTCTTAACTTTAGTGGCATAAGCATGAACAGTTGTAAAATTTGAGAATTTGTAATATTTAAAAAGGAACAACTCTAAGCAATTGTAAATTTTGAAATATATATATATATATATATATATATATATATATATATATATATATATATATATATACCTATATATATATGTATATAGGTAAATTAAAAGTTTGATTTTAGCACTTTAAAAACTGCCAATATATAGCACGTAGTTCAATTATTTGTGCAGAGAGAAATAAAGTCTTTAAAACTATAAGGATGTAGAAGGAAAAACATCCTCTTAAAACACAATAACTCTACTCTATGACTTTGTCTCTCTATAAACCCCAAGTTTAAAATTACTTTGAACCACACCTATAGAACTGTGACAATACTGGTTTTGTCTTAAAAACAATTTTTTTGAGGTAAGAGAGAGGCAAGACCAGGAAGACTTTTTTAGGCCTGGTTTATTAAACAAAAGGAATGTCTCTCAGGCTTTACAGAAGCCTCTCTGTACTTTTGCATTAACTCAAATATAAATATTTTACTGAGCAAACCACCTGAGTTACACCCAGATTCTAAGGGCAATTTTGTTGATAGAAAGCAAAACCCAATTTTAAACAATCTACGTTCTCTAAAATCAATATAAAAAACATCACATTCATGCCACAAAGTCCTTCAAGTATCTCCCTGCCTCTGAACCGAAGCTAGTAAGCCTGGGTCATTCTGAGACAAATTTTCAGAGCATGCCAGATCTCTAGAAAGTAAAATCATGGCGCCAACTGATAAGCCACGTGTTATCTGAGTTTTCATCTTTAAACTAGCTTTCAGTTACAAAGTTTTACCATATTCAATATAGAATATATTTATACCTTTAAGAGTAGTTAGAAAAATATGTTTTTAAATGTTAACAAATTCAGATAAATAGAAATCATGTAACTTTTCTCATCATAATGCAATAAAAGTTTAAAATAAAAAAAGAAAAAATTAAAAAAAAGAGTAGTTAGAAACAAAATGAAACAGCTACACAAATCTTATAAATTTAGATTAATCAAAGAATTTACAACTTAAGTTTTTGACTCGTTTTACAAGCAGCTTTTTAGCAGGGCAACTTAAATCAGCTTTTGCTTTATTTTTTAGTTTAAATCTATCTCTCATATCATTTGTATGACTCAGGAATCTGCTTGTCTCTGCCTCCATCAGCAAATTTTATTGGTGTGTGCCACCACAATTGACTGCAAGCTTAGTCTGCAAGCTTAGTCGAGTTGTCACCCATATCACAGACTTCTCGCCAAGACCAGGCCATTGTTTCTCTGCTCGCACTGGGAGAATGTACAGTGTTTGCAAGTCCCAGGCTCCATGTTATTTTAAGAAGAAGGCCTGGGGCTGGCCCGTTTATTCATTTTCACTGGGAAATATTTTGAAAGCCTTTTTTAAATCTACAATTTTTGGCCCAATGCTTTTTTCTCCTGCAATGAGGACAGACTCTCCAGGCAGCACCTGACTGCTGCCTGTTTGTGGCTCTTTTTTTTTTTCCTTAGGGCAATTATTTTTAAAATGATTTATACTTCTACATATAAAACATTGTCTATTTTTTTGCCTTTGCGCCTGGATCTCTTGACCTGTAGTTCTCTGCAATGTAGTCTTATTTAACACTCTTACTTCTTGAAGCCATGTGCAACAAGATTTTATTTCATCTGAGAGATTTTTTAATGCATCCTTTTTAACCCTGATTCCTTTTGTTAGAAGCTACATTTTTACGATTAAATATCGCTGCTTTCATATCATTCGAACTTATTGTCACCTTTAAAATCCTAGGTGAAATTAAACGCCAGATCAGTGCAACTCAGCCTAGACCTATACACTTCTTGTACACACAACAATTTTACAATACTAAAATAAGGCTAGCGCTAGCATTGAAAATATTTACTGTGCAGAGTGGTGTATGACCTTTTACCTTTACCTTCTGAATTCTTTTAGGCAGGGCCCTGATTCTTAATGGTGTCTCCTTCATCTATCTTCTGTATTCGAGCCCCACATTAGGCGCCATTATGAAACTGTCCTGCAGTTTCACGAACCAAGTTCTGCCTTGACCAAAGGGAGAAAGGAGACTTGAAGCACAGAGTTCGAGAACAAAAGGACACGAAGCCAAGTTGAGGGTTTCCAATCAAGGCTTGCCTTTACTTTGGGGTTCAGCATTTATATACAAGAAAGCAAAACTGAATCTCTAGGTTACAATGACATTTGAATAACATAAGCAATGTGGGAGGAGTCAGGAAGAGTCCAAACAGAGTCAAAGGGGAAGTCAAAGGGAAGCCAGTCTGCTGGGCTGAAGGTGGCAGCTCAGGACATCCCGCAGGTCTCAAATCTGGGGAGTGGTCTTGAAATGAGGCTTCTCCTATCTCAGCCTCCCTATTAGTAGGATTGTTTATTTTATATTTTTAAACTATGCCATGGTTTTTTAGAACAGTTTACATATTTCAAAAGTTTATACAGTCAAAAGAAAGGTACACAATTAACATGGGAGGTGGCTTGTAAGAGAAGAACAAAGAGTGAGATTGAATGCTTTGCTTGATGTTTGGAACTATTGTATCACGTTTGAAGAAGAGGACTTTATAAGTTACTCTTTCTCTGAGATGAATGCTTTTCCAAATTATCACAGCTAATGAACCAGATTCTTCCCCTCACCTAATGTCTGTGCCACCCTCCAAGTAGAACCATTGTTCATTGAAACAGTCAATGACTTCATGGATAGACCATCTTAATACACACACCATTTCTTAAATGAATGTAACCTGTACCCTGTGGGAAGTCACTCACTCAAGTCAAATAGCATTGACCATAGCAGGAATTCTGTATCCAAAAATTGTGCCTACAATTCATTTCTTGGCGCAGAAGAACTGTCAACTCTCAGCTTAGCTACAATGGAGGTAAAATCCTTTGGTGATGTGAGGGTCACTGAAGTACAGCCTTATTACAATGAAATCCAATGTCTAAAAAATTGTTCTAATTTGGGGCTTTTACTACAGTAAGAGCCAGGATTTTAAGCTCTACTAAAAACAAAACAAAGAAACAAAAAGATTTATCTATTTATGTTCCTTTACAAAATACTAGTAGTGATGTATCATTTTAAAATATATACTTAATATGTTTGGAATTATTTCAAATTTATATTGAGAAAACTATGTATTTTCAGTATTGCTATAGACAATCATCTACATAAGACTGTTCAATTGATTGTTGTTTTATATCAAATGATTTTTACAATATCCATTTTTATTGTTACAATATTTTACAATTTTAAAGAATATGACAAAATAAAAAAATGAAAGGTATTGAAGGGGGTCCCTGGGAGAAGTTGTGTTACAAAAGGGAAACAAGAATGTGATATAATTCTATTTACTTTAAATATATTTTTAAATGTTAACAAATTCAGATAAATTGAAATCATATTTCTTTTGTCATAATAATGCAATGAAACTTAAATCAATAAAGAAAATATCTAATAAAAAATAATGCTTAGAAAGGAAAGTTAATAAAAGTCTACAGAAAAGTTAACAAATTGCCAATCATGCTTAAATATATGTAAAGATCTTTTTTAAGAAGCAGAGAAAGCCACTAAACATATTACATACAATATTTAAAGGTAATACATATTAAATGTATTTAAATAGTATTTTATAGGATGATTAATGAGATCCAGTACATATACTGCTGCTTTCAGATAAATAACAGTTTTATTTATGTGGGCATGCTATCTACATGTAGAGATTATAGGGAAAGCAGTAGTGGCACATACCTTTTATTGCAGTACTTGGGAAACAGAGGCAGGTGGATTTCTGAGTTTGAGTCCATCCTGGTCTACAGAATGAGTTCCAGGACAGCCAGGACTGTACAGAGAAACCCTATCTCAAAAAACCAAAACCGAAACCAAAAAAAAAAAAAAGAAAGAAAGAAAAGAAAAGAAAAGCACCTGCAGGCTATCTAATCAAATCAGACTAGCCAAATTTCACTATTAGAATATTTAGCTCAAATAAAAATAGAATGTTTGTTTCCAGCTCTAAGTATTCCTACTAAAATGATTATCATATGACTCCAGATTAATGAATCATTTCTCAATGCAGTATAATAAATCAAAGTAGTATAAAAATTACAATTAGTAATTTATCCAATATATGGCACTTTGATTAAGCAATTAATGACACAAAAGTTTTCTAGAGCTATTCATAGTCTTAGCTTTGTTTCATGTTAAAGAGATAAAACACCTTGAGAAAGCATCTTTAAAATGGTAAAGGTTTATTAGGCTAACATATCCATGTTACAAACATGATATATTAAGAGAACGTTCAGGCAGCAGGAACCTAAAGCAGATATCAGAAGTGACATTCACAATCAAAAGCAGTGAGAGATAGCACAGACTTACATGTTCTGAGCTGGCTGTCTCTTTTGCATTTAGTTTAGTTTGCAGACAATGGAATGGTGCTATCTACTTTATGGATGGGTGGATGGGTCTTCCCACTTCAGAAAATTCCTCACAGGCCTGCCCACAAGTCAATAAAATTTATACAAGCTCTCAAAAAGACTCCATTACCAAGTGATTTTTTTATCTAGTTGACAACTAAAACTATACATGTCTTTTAGCATTCTAAATTCTCTCACCTTTAAAATGGAGTCCCCTTTACTACTTAAAGTTTTTTCTATACATATGTAATATATTATTGCATATTTTAAGAAGTGATATTGCTTAGCTTTCTGAACTATGGAAAATTGATTCTTCCTATTTTCACCCAATTTAAGCCTCATTTATTCTATATATCTTTTTCATATTACCAAACTGCTAAATTTTTAAGCTTTTCTTCACTCACACAAACACACACACACACACACACACATTATGTATATATTTGTATGCAGTAGAAAAACAGAAATACAGTAGTAAAAATTCAGTAACTAATCACCATCAGTTTTTTGTTTGTTTTATTTTTCTTTTTTTTAACTAAGCACCATCAGTAATAGTTTTAATTATGCTTATCATAGTCAATATAATATTATTAAGTAATCCCAGTTTTAAATATACCTGCTTCATGTTATATACTGAATAACATGTGTCTGTGATGGTTACCTATAATTGTTATTTTGATTCAGCCTAGAATCACCTAGGAATAGAGTATTAATAAGTGATTTTTCTACTTTGCATTTTACTTTGATCACATTTCCTTATATATACAATATATTTTATATATAAATGAAAGCTTCCAAAATCAATACAAAAATATAAATGTAGATATTTACTATATGTATGCAAAATGTAAATAAATAGCTACTAGGTATTTTAAATTGCTTTTCTTCTTTAAAATGGCAGTTTCTTTTTTATTGGTTATTTTATTTATGTACATTTCAAATGATATCCTCCTCAGTTTCCTCTCCAGAAACCCCCATCCCATCTTCCATCTCCCTGCTTCTATAAGTGTGCTCTGCCACCCACCCACCAACTACCACCTCTCAGCCCTGGCATTCCCTTATACTGAGGCATCAAGCCTTCACAGGACCAAGGGCCTCTCCTCCCATTGATGTCCTATAAGATCATCCTCTGTTACATATGCAGCTAGAGCCATGGGTCCCTCCATGTGTACTTTTTGTTTAGTGGTTTAGTCCCTGGGAACTCTGGGGGTTCTGGTTGTTGTCCTTCCTATAGGGTTGCATACCCCTTCAGCTCCTTCAGTCCTTTCTCTCACTCCTGCATTGGGGACCCCATGCTCAGTCCAATAGTTGGCTGTGAGCATTCACCTCTGTATTTATCCAGCTCTGGCAGAGACTCTCAGGACACAGCTATATCAGGCTCCTGCCAACAAGTACTTCTTGGCATCTGCAATAGTGTCTGAGTTTGGTGACTATATATGGGTTGGATACTCAGGTGGGACAGTCTCTGAATGGCCTTTCCTTCAGTCTCTGCTCCACAATTTGTCTTCATATTTTCTCCCTTGAGTATTTTGTTCCCCCTTTTAAGAAGGACTAAAGTATCCACACTTTATTCTTCCTTGTTCTTGGGCTCCATGTGGTTTGTGAATTGTATCATGGGTATTCCATGCCTTTGGGCTAATATTCACCTATCAGAGAGTTCATACCATGTGTGTTCTTTTGTGACTGTGTTACTTCACTCAGGATGATATTTTCTAATTCCATCCATTTCCTAAAAATTTCATAAATTCATTGTTTTTAATGGTTGAGTAGTACACCATTGTACAAATGTACCACATTTTCTGTATCTACTCCTGTGTTGAGGGACATCTGGGTTGTTTCTAGCTTCTGGCTATTATAAATAAGGCTGTTAAGAACATAGTGGATCATGTGTCATTATATGTTGGGGCATCTTTTTGAAAGTAACAATAGTTTTCAGAAGTCATTTTAATCAAAAATAGGGTCATAACATAGGTATAAAAAAACAGAGCTAAAAGCATCTTGGCATATTTAAATTTGAGAGCCATTCTCCTTTTCTTGATTAAATGTGGGATTTAGCAAAATAAACATATTGTCAATAATGATGTTTTACAATATAAAATCTCAATCAATACATGGTTTCTTTGCTGTTATTTTTATTTCTTAATCTACTAATATATTAACTGTTTTAAATTAAAATAATTTGTACTGTAATATCTCTGATAGTGGGAGTAGGGACAGTTCAGTATTTTGCTTAGCCTCTACTTTTCTTAAAATTGAGAATATATCTTGTATTAGCTTAGTCTAAACCAGAATGAAACAAAAAATAAATACAAGTGTTCCCAAGCTCTACCTATAGAAGCATCAAAAAATAATGCACACGTGCCTATGCATGCACATACACACACACACACACACACACACACACACACACACACACACATATCAGAAAAATAATTATCTATCTTTAAGTATATATTGTTGACTAAAACAAAACCATATGAATGTATATGTGAAGGTACATATGTAAAAGAAACCATACACATATATATAATATTTATATATATTAAAAGTAGATTTACAAAACAAAACTTTATTTTCTAAAAGTTTAGACATCTGTCAAATTTTGTAGATTTTCTCAACAACTCTATTCAGCGAAAGATAGAAAATCTCGTATCAGTAGCTTTTTGGTGTGGCTCAGCCCATGAACTTTAATCAAAGAACTTTCTACTTATTGTAAAGAAGATTTAATAAAGTCAACCAATTGCCAAGAGACAAAGCAGGTAACCAGTTGACTGGGTGCGAACTTAGGAAAAAAAACATAGAGTTATAAGAAGTCAGGAGGATAGGTAAAGAGAAGCATAGTAAATAGAAGGGAGGGATATTCAACATGAGTGTTTTCTGAGAGGGTATGGGAAAAGAGAGCTTCCTTTTGGAATGTCAGCTGATGAAGTAGGTCAGCTGGGCTCTTTACCTGCCTCTCTGAGTTAGCACACTTTCATCCCAGCATCTGGCTCTAGCATCTTTTTTGGTAAAATCAAACTCTGAGATTTTGTTAAAAACAACAATTTGGTTCTTTCAGATCCTGTCAATTAATGCTTTATATTTGGACAGATTCGCTGACTTAGAGTTTACCAAAGCCTGAATATCTCTTTATTGGCATTACTTAGGAAATCATAATAAGTAGAAAAATTAATTCATACAAAATCACAAGAGTTTATTCTTCTCCTTTAAATAGTATTAAAAATGATGTAAGTAAATTTTAAAATACTGCACATCTGATAATGAAATTGCAGCTGCCTATTGCTTTACCCTTCTCTTCCATTTTCAAATTCACACTTTCTTGGGAACAAAAATATACATTGTGTATAGATCCCTACCATTTCAATGAAACAATAAATCTCACTTTTATTCTGGATTTGAAGCCTACATAATTAGCTATTTTTCAACAGAGGTATAGGAAGCAAAAGCAACTAGAAGTTAGCAGCAGTATGTCAAAATGTGAGTACAAAAAATGTATTTGGCAATGTCTTCTATAATACTATTTCTATTATTTTTACACACTGTTGTAAGACAATATGTATAAAATAATATTTATAGTTTTACGAAAACTTAATAAGATTTATGACACAACTCTGTTAATGATAAGTAACATGGTTAAGACTTTGTTTTGGTTTATATTTTCATGCTATATCACATCACAGATGTTTTATATAAATAAGTGTGTAAAAATAGTTCTTCACACTCCCTACTTCTCAGCTTTTGTTAACAATGTTGCCCTTCCACCTTGTTACCTTAAAATTAAACAAAAAGTATCAAGAGAAAAAAGTAAAGTCAGTACATTATGAGAAAGAAATCCATATGCTAAAAACATAACCAATAATTACCATTAACATAAAAGTCACAGTCACAGGATCCCCAATGAAGGAACTAGAGAAAGGACCCAAGGAGCTGGAGGATTTGCAGCCCCTTAGGATGAACAACAATATGAACTAACTAGTACCCTCAGAGCCCCTAGGGACTAAACCACTAACCAAAGAGTACACATGGTGGGACTCATGGCTCCAGCAGCCTATGTATAGCAGAGGATGGCCAAGTTGGTTATCAATGGGAGGAGAGGCCCTTGGCCCTGTGAAGATTCTATGCCCCAGTGTAGGGGGATGCCAGGGCCTGTAAGCAGGAGAAGGTTGGGTTGCGAGCAGGGAGAAGGGGGAGGAACAGGGATTTGTTCTTTTTTTTTTGTGGAGTGGAAACTGGGAAAGGAGAAGTCATATGACATGTAAATAAATAAAATTTTAAAAAAGTCACAGTCATATATAATGTGGTAGTAAATATCATAAGGCTTATGCCCATGACAAAATTCATAAGAATATTTTAATAGACAGCGACATTTCTGCTCATAGTTAAAGCAGGTAGAGAGAACATAATATAGATGAACAGAGAAAACATTATTATTTTCTTATATTATTTCTTATAGAGTTATATATCACAGAGGTCTCACTGTTATTAGCTATTGATTCATTATCTGTGAATCTATGAAAATGTGCACTAAGGTCTTGCACTAATTTTCTTGCACTGATCTTGCTAACATACACAATGTTTTAATTTTCCAACGTTAAGCATATTTATTCCCTCGCATGCAGTAAAACAAAGAAAAGTGTTAGAGCTCAAAACACATCAAGGACACAGCTCACCTTAGTGTAGTTCGTATCTTTAGCATGCATATTCCAGAAGTACCAAATTCTGAACTTTATCACTAAGATTTGGAAAACTCTTCCAGTTCTTAATGATTCCCTTTCCTTGTTTATACACATATTTTATTTAATTTCTAAAATATATTTATTGAAAATTTTCATACAATATATTTTGATCACAGTTGTCCCTCCCTTTAATTCCTCCCAGCTCTCCCACACACTTCACACTCTCTTTAGAAAACAAACAGGCAAACAAAAGCAAAAATATACAAGCAAAAGATAAGTTAGACAAGACAAAAATGCCCAAGCAAAGTAATATATGTTGTGTTGTTCCAGTATCCTAAATTCCTTTGGTTCCTACCATTCTTCCTCTCTTTCATCTGTGGCATTCTCAAGACTTTGTGTAGTGTTTGCCTGTGAGTTTCTGATTCTGCTCCCTTCTGGATGATACCTTCTGATGACAATTTGATTAGGCACCATCTATGAGTATATAAAAATATCATTAGGAATCATTTCATTAACTTTTTTATGCCAATCATGTTTAGTTCTCTCCTGCTTCTCTGGGATATTCTGACTTGGGTTCCTGACAATACAGACAGTTTTATTCATAAGTTAACCACTCCTTGCCATTGCCCTATCTCATCTTTCAGGCAGAACAGATTAATATAAAGGTTTTTAGCTAAGTTTTCTTTTAGTCACACTGCTAGGAGCATTACCTGGTTATTGATAATGACCAGCTGAAGCTACACATTTCACTAGAAGACTTCCCTAGTATTACACTTATAGGGCAGTTCGACATAGACTCTCAAGTGTACCATAATTCCAATGGGTTTTCCCAATACTCTCCCTCCATCTCATCCACACCCCCTCCCCAGTGCATGATCCCTCCTATTTCCATTCCTACCTGCCCCCACCCCAGAACAGTAGCAAAGTCTATTCTATTTTCCCTTCTCATGGAATACATATGTCCCACCTTTAGTCCTCCTTGTTACCTAGCCTCTCTGTATCTGTGAACTGTAGTATGATTACTTAATATCCATTTATAAGTGTATGTCTTTCTGGGTCTGGGTTACCTCACTAAGGATAATCTTTTCTAGTTCTATCCATTTTCCTTAAAATTTCACAATGTTATTTTTAATAGATGAGTAACACTCTATTTTATAAGTGTACCACACGTTTACTGTCCATTCTTCAGTTGAGGGACATCTCTTTAGTTTCTAGCTATTATAAACAAAAGTGCAATGAACATGGATGAGGAAGTGTCCTTGAGGTAGGATGGAGCTTTCTTTGGGTATATGCTCAAGAGAAATGTAGGTTTTGAGGTAGATCAAGTCCAAATTTTCTGTAAAAACATCATATTGAATTTCATAGAGGTTGTGCAAGTTTACACTTCCACCAGCAGTAGAGGAGTTTTCCCCTTGTTCTATATGCTTTTTAGCATGACCTGACACGTGTGTGTCTCAGCCATTTCAGATTCCTCTGTGGAAAATGCTGTTTAGAAATGTATCTCATTTTTGATTGGATTGTTTGGTTTGTTGATACCTCATTTCTTGAGTTCTTTAAATATTTTGGATTCTAGACCTCTGTCAGATGACATTTTCTAAATTTTTAGGCTATCATGTTTTTACTATTGACAGTGTTCATTAAGTGTTTTATTCAAAGTCTCCCTGCTTATACCCACATCTAATAGAACATGACAGTGAGTTTACAGTAGTAAAGTTAACAAACTTTCTTTGTGAACACAAAGTTGTTTCATTTAAAGGATTCTGTTAATTTTTCCCTAAAATATGACATTAGCACATTGTAATTATATTATGAACATCAAAACTGACAATAACTCTGAAAATTATCTGTATGTAAATATGTAATCATTAGGGCCCATCATTGGATTACATTATCTAAAATTCAGAAAAGTCCATTTGGGGGAACTTCACAAGCCCATCTCTAAACCATTTGTACTACATAACAAAAAGTATGATGGCCCGTCTTTCCCCAAACCTTTCCATTTTATTAGACTGCATTGAAAATTTTGCAGATACACTTTAAAGAGCTTCTGATAACTTACATATTTTTCCTGATGTACTTAGAGGAAATAAGGCTTCTTAGCATAAAAGCAAAGTGAACTCATTTAAGATAAAGATTTTATTATCTTTAATTTTTTTTTTACAGTCCAGTTGTTATCCCCCTCTCATTCTGTGCTCCAATAGTACCTCATCCCATTCCTCCGCACCTGTCACCAAGAAGATGTCCCCATACCCTCACACACCCCCAAACCCTGCAAGGCCTCCCCATTACTTGGGGTCTCAGGTCTCTCAAGGGTTAGGTATGTCTTCTCTCACTGAGACCAGACTAGGCAGCCCTCAGCTATGTATGTGTTGTGGGTCTCAGACTAACTAGTGTATGCTGCCTTGTTGGTGGCTTAGTGTCTGAGAGATCTCAGGGGTCTAGGTTAGTTGAGACTGCTTTTCTTCCTATGGGGTTGCTCTCTTCCTTAGCTTCTAAGGAAGCTTAGCTTCCTTAGCTTCCTTAACCTCTTTCCCTAATTCAACCACAGGGGTCAAGGCTTATGTCCATTGGTTGGGTGTAAGTATCTGCTTCTATCTCTGTCAGCTGCTTGTTGGGCCTCTTAGAGGTCAGCCATTATATGCTCCTGTCTGAAAGCATACCATAGCATTAGTAATAGTATCAGGCCTTGGAGCCTTCCCTTGAGATGGGTCCCAATTTGGGCCAGTCACTTGACCTCCTTTCTTTTAGTCTCTTCTTTGTTAGAACTCAAAAAGCTTAACAATTCATAGGCCCTAAAGTGAGGATGCTTCAATTTTACTACAAAGGGAGAAGAAACCAGAGGGCAGAGGGAGGGATAGAACTTGATGGAAGAGGGGAGGAACACATGATCAGGTATGGAGGAGGGGACCAACACTGAAGCCCTGAGGGCTAGCAAAACAAATGAAAATATACACCTTCGGGAGGTGGAAGGTTTAAGGACACCCTAGAATCTACCAGAGATCTGGAAGGTGAGAGAATCTCAAGACTCAAAAGGAGGGACCTTAGATGAAATGCCCAACAGTCAGGAGAGGGAACTTATAGAGCCCACCTCCAGTAGAAACACAGAATATCAAGTGGAGGGATGGACCTGCTACCCCACAGTCAAAAACTCTGACTCAGAATTGTTCCTGTGTAAAAGATGAAGTTTTCCTAAAGAGAAATTTTATAAATTCTGACTTAAGGTCTTTGTTGAATTCTCTCTCTCTCTCTCTCTCTCTCTCTCTCTCTCTCTCTCTCTCTCTCTCTCTCTCTCCACATATAAGCAAACCACACACACACAAACACACGTGTTCTGTTTATACTTCACAAGAATATGGTCCTTATTCTGTATTATATTACATCTTTCCTAATAATGTATTAATTTCTTAATTTCAGATACTGTCAGCCACCTATCATTTATTTATTTTTACTTTTCTATTATTAGGGAGATTTAAACATGAATATAACATGTTTTGGTTATATCTACTTTTCACTCCCTTCCATTCATTTCCTTTTACATTTCACCACACCTTTTCTATCCCAACTTCATATGTATTCCTTTTTAAAACCCATTGGGCCCACTTAGTGATTTATATTGCTAACATATACAAGTCAAGCCATTTCCTAGAGCCTCTAAATATCTGGGTCCCTGAAGAAAACTGACTTACTCCTTTCCAAGAGCCATCAACTGCCAATAGTTCTCTAGTTAGGTGTGAGACTTTGAAAGGCCCTCTACAGTCTCTCCTGGGATTTTTATCTTGCCTGTTTTGTGCATACTCTCGCAATGACTGTGAAATCATGAATTCATCAGTCCTATACTGTCTTTAAATATGCACTTTGGCAGTAGTTACCTACTATATTTGGCTCTTCAGTGATGATCTCTCAGTCTTAGGTTAAGGGGTGTGATGCAGATGTCCTATTTAGAACTGAGAACTTAGAGTCTCTTATTTTCTGCTCACAGAAAAGTTGTGAGTCTATTTAATATTCACCATTTACTGGAAGAAAAGTTCCCCTGATTAGAGTTGATAAGTGCATTAATATATGGGCATAACAATAAGTCATTAGAAGTCAGTTTATAGTTATGTACATTTAGCAGAGTAATAAAAGGTTGTTCTCTAAGGCTGATAACTTACCCAGCCATAGTCTCCTGTTTTTTTTGTTCAGGTTATAAACATAAATACAGAGGAGACATATCTCCTAAAACAACTATACACATTTTTATTTATAAAATAAATAAAAATTTGAGCTTCAAATTTCAAATTGAGCTTCAAAGTTCTTCTGGAACTCAGATACTTAATGAAATACTTCTAGAAATACAGCCAGTATAAATACAATTCCCTTAGTATGTCTAACTAAAGAAGAAAGTTAACATCAATATATGTGAGAGCCACCTGCTTCAATTATGTACACAAAAAGCAAAGGACTAAATAATTCTCACAAACCTATTGTATAAAATTTATAACTTCATTGCCTAAATATTACAT
>NC_045030.1:121841771-121842892 GCF_008632895.1 Mastomys coucha
AAAAAAACAAAACAAAAAACAAAAAACAAAAAAGGAAAAAAAAAGAATGGGGAACAAAATACACATGGAAGGAGTTGCAGAGACCAAGCGTGGAGCAGAGACTGAAGGAAGGACAGTCCAGAGACTGCTCCACCTGGGAATCCTTCCCATATACAATCACCAAACCCAGACACTATGGTGGATGCCAGCAAATGCTTGGTGACAGGAGCCTGATAGATCTGTCTCTTGAGAGGCTCTGCCAGTACCTGACTAATACATAAATGTAGGCTCACAGCCATCCATTGGACTGAGCACAGAGAGACATTTCTAGCGGCCCTAAGTATCCTGATCACCGAAAGTATTCCTCTAATTCTGTTCACTAGATTATATGATAGGTACAGACAATGATTTCATTATTTCAGAGATACCTATATTCCCTTGTGTATTTTCAACTTTATTTTTTCTTTTGTAAAATTAGTCTGTAGCCTTACACTTAAATATCACTGAAAAGACTTACATTCAAATACTATGATTGCTCTCTTGTTAATTGAACTATGCCTCTGTAAAACTTAAAATAGTCTAGTGAGTGCATTCTGTTCAAGTCTTCATTATAGGAAAGGAAGATTTCTCATTGTGATTCAATATATTAACTAACATTTCAATATGTACACATGGTAGAAGACATAAATAATAAAGAGATTCAAAATCATTCTACCAGCAAGATTTAAACCACAACAGTAATAAATGGCATAGTAATTTATGGATATAACTTAAAATAAAGAGATAAATTATTTTAAGAGCTATCACTCTCTTAATAGATGAGAAGATATATTGAATGAACCTAGCTTTTCATAATAGTTATGCCAATTATAGTGGCTATTCCTGGTTGTCAACTTGACTATATCTGAAATGAACTATAATCCAGAATTAGAAGGCTCACCTGGCCCCAATCTGGAGGCTGAGAGATACAGGTTTCAGACCTGAATCTTGGCATGGAGATCTTGAGGTATAGTGGCTATGAATCCCAGAGGATTAAGATAGAAAGATATATGAGGTCAAGATCATCTGGGATTAAAGGTGTGGTAGCATAGTGACTATGAATCCTAGAAGACTAAGACTGGAAGATCTATGAGTTCAAGCAA
>NC_045030.1:121842902-121851696 GCF_008632895.1 Mastomys coucha
ATAATGATTTTATTATGGTTAGTATTTGTCATCTTTTATCATGTCTGTTCTTTTACTGCTTTTTATAAATGGTTCCCCTTAGATTTTTTTTTGTTACCACCATCTTAATTTTTATAGGGGGCTTAGTACAAAATTTGTAAACCATACATGCATGTGAGTCCAATGTAATGGTTTCAAAGTGTCTCTAGTAGGTTCTGTACCTTCAAATTAATTTAATCCAGTTATTTATATTAGTGATACTTGGAATTGTGGCCTTTGGTGTGAACAGAGAAAGACAAATGAATGAGCATGTCTTCTCATCACATGATGCTCTCCACCATGTTCAATGCAAGAAGAAAATCCTGAATCTTCCACAACAATAAAGTAATCAGAACTCTAATATGCATAACCTCCATAGGCTATAGTATTCTGATATAATAGAAAACTAGGAGTTCATTTGTTTGTAGTTTATTCTTAAAAATAATCCAGCTTCTCAATACAAATTTATCATAGTCACAAAGTATGTAGTTTGGAGATTATTTTCTACTTGGAAACTGGCAGAGTTTAGAATGTTGACAAAGTGTTTTCAAGTTTAAAATTTGTGGGTTTTTTCCACTGAGGCTAAAAATGTATATTATACATTATTGGGCTTCTTGGAAAGTTGAGAAAAGTGGGACATACCATCACTTGCATGCAGAAGAATATTTTCCCTTTCATTGTAGAAAATAAAAAGTAAAGCTTGGCAAAAATTCCATGTGAATAAATTTCTACTTTTAAAAAATAACCCATGGGCTGGGGACATTTCATACTGGTAAAAGATTCTTGCTTTGAGCTTGATGGTGTGTTTGATTTCCATAACTCCTGTGCTGGAAGCTGAGATTCAATACCTGTAAACTACCTTCCCTGACCTCAAGCTCCATTACACAGCAATAGTGATAAGAAGTGCGTGGTATTGGCACAGAGACAGGCAGGTTGATCAATGGAACAGAATTTAAGATCCATAAACGAACCAACACACCTATGGTCACTTGATCTTTGACAAAGGATCTAAAACCCTCCAATTGAAAAGACAGTAATTTCAACATGTGGTGCTGGTTCAACTGGCAGTCAGCATGTAGAAGAATGCAAATTGATCCATTCTTATCTGCTTGTACAATGCTCAAGTCCAAGTGGATCAAGGACCTCCACATCAAACCAGATGCACTGAAACTAATAGAAGAGAAAGTGGGGAAGAGCCTCAAACACATGGGTACAGGGGGAAAGTTCCTGAACAGAACACCAATGGCTTATGCTCTAAGAACAACAATCACCAAATGGGACCTCATAAAATTGCAAAACTTTTGTAACGATAAAAGGACACTTTAAATAGGAAAAAACAGTAATCTCTTCTTTGTGTTTTTTTATTTTTATTTTTTTTCCAACTTCCTGCATTTGTTATCTGTAGGAATATACTATCCACTTCTAGACTGCTGCTATTAAAGCATCAGGATTGAATAGATATTTCTGCATCTGCTTCCATATATTGGTAGCTAAGCATTTCTGTTGAGTTCATACTTCCTTTCATGAAGTACTTTCTAATCAGTGACTGACAAATACAAATGCATAAAGACCCTGAACCTTGTTTCAGATACATTCTTCTAATTTCATATCAGCTCACTTTCTTTTGTCCAGTCTTACAGCATTCTGCCTTTCATGGGTATTAATCTTATAAAATCTCTTTAGGCTTTTTTATTTATGTGTATGTGCTGCCTACACATATACCATATATACTCTTGTTGCCTGCTGTAGTCACTAAAAAGCATAATATTTCTTGTTATTTGTTTTGTTATTGGAGAAAACACCACAAACACTTAAAATTTCAATAACCCCTTATTTTAATTATCAGTTTCAATAACATGTAAATCTCTAAAAAGAAAAGAGGTATTTTTTCACCTCACTAACTCCAGAACACATTGGATAATGGCTGGCTTAAGAAGTACTGTTGAGCCACATGTGGTTGCTGAGAATTGAATGCAGGACCTCTGGAAGAGCAGTCAGTGCTCTTAACCATTGAGCCATCTTACCAGCTGAGAATGAAGGAAGGAAAATCCAGAGACTGCTCCACCTGGGAATCCTTCCCATATTCAATCATCAAATTCAGGCACTATTGTGGATGCCTGCAAGTGCTGACTGACAGGAGCCTGAATAGCTGTCTCCTGAGAGGCTCTGACAGTGCCCAAATAATACAGAAGTAGAGGCTCATAACCATTCATTGGACTGAGTACAGGGTCCCCAATGAAGGAGCTAGAGAAAGAAACCAAGGAGCTGAAGGGTTTGCAGCACCTTGGGACGAACAACAATATGAACTAACTAGTACCCTCAGAGCTCCCAGGAACTAAACCACCAACCAAAGAGCACACATGATGGAACTACTGGCTCCAGCAGCATATGTATAGTAGAAGATGGCCTAGTCAGTCATCAATGGGAGAGGTCCTTCGTCCTGTGAAGATTCTATGCCCCAGTGTAGGGGAATACCAGGGCCAAGAAGCAGGAGAGGATGGGTTGTTGAGCAGGGGGAGAGGGAGGGAAAAGGTTTTATTTTTATTTTATTTTATTTTATTTTATTTTATTTTATTTTTGGAGGTGAAACAGGGAAAGGGGATATTATTTGACATGTAAATAAAGAAAATATCTAGTAAAAAACAAAACCAAAAAAACAAAAGCAAAAAACCAAAACCAACAAAACCAACCAAACAAAAAAAGAAGTGCTGTTGAAGCAGGGCAATGTTGGTGCACACTCCCAGCACTTGGGAGGCAGAGGCAGGCAGATTTCTGAGTTCAAGACCAGCTTGGTCTACAGAGTAAGTTTCAGGACAACCAGGGCTATACAGAGAAACCCTGTCTGGAAAGATTCTAAACAACAACAACAACAACAAACAAACAAACAAACAAAAAGTATTGCTGTTGAAAGAGTAGGTGAATGGATTGAAATAGGATACAAATGCTGCAATAAATAGTCTGAGTTAGACAGAGACAAGTAGCAAGGACAAGATACATTCTGTCAAAGATCTACATTCTCTGGTCCTGATTGTCTAGAGGAAGAAATTAATAACAGAGAATAGTTTTAAACAAAACAGAAAGCAAAGTTTTTAGACATCATTAGAGTGTTTAATTGTTTAACCAAAGCCAGTCTCTAAGTGAAACATGTAATTTCTTACCTAATTAATCCAACTAGTCAAATTATGTTGCATAGAAAAACCTATTGTTCATTGTTGCTTTAATTAAAACAAAGAACTTAATTCTGCCTCCAGATATAGTAGACTATGCAAATTTCTTTAATCTAATCTCAATACTGCTACAATCCTTGAACTGTTGGAAATGCTTGCCGCATGTGAATCTATAAAAACACAAAGGATAATAAATATCATAATTTAACATGTATAACACATTTCCATAATAATCCCCAAATAGAGTTCAAAAACATTTTTAACTGGTTAGGATAATATAACAGTACATTTTTCAATGAATCATTACAAACCTACAGCTAAGTTGCAGATATTTAATATATACAATTTGGGGATATTATGATGCTAATCTAGAGACACTATTATAAAAGATTCATAAACTAAATACTTTCAAATACTCATATTTATAAAAATAAATGTTGAAATTCAACTCTTACTTCCAGGAGAAATTTATTACTAAATGTTATTTGTAGCAATTTTCTGAAGTTTAAGATTGATGTATTATATAGTTCATGTCTTCTGTATGTTCTTCTTTAGATGTGTTTATATACATTTAATCCAGTAGAGAATTCTACTCATATTTAAGAATTAAATTAAGTAGGGCAGTGGTGGCATATGTCTTTAATAACAGCACTTTGGAGGCAGAGGCAGGCAGATTTCTGAGTTTAAGGCCAGCCTAGTCTACAGAGTGAGTTCCAGGACAGCCAGGGCTACACAGAGAAACCCTGTCTTGAAAAAAACTAACTAACTAACTAACTAACTAACTAACTAAATAAATAAATAAAATCATTGCATCTTCTTAGAAATGTAAAAACAATAAGTGAAAATAATGTTCTTAAAGACAATGTGGGTATTATAATATAATCACAGTTTTTACCACTGGAATGAAATACAATGTAAAGCAGATGTTAGTAACTTTTTATTCTGAATGTAATTTCTTGATTGACTATGAATTAGGAGTACCAAAAATAGTTGAAATGAAGTTGTAATTATTAAAGGGAGGTTACAACTTACATTAGTATGAGCATGAATTGTATAATAAAATACTAATAAAGAAGTGAAATTTATATTAATATCTGTTTCAATTCAGTATACCAGGAAGTTACAGTTATATTCTTTGGTTTTTAGAAACACATAAGCTACATGATGCACTTAGATGTACTGAACTGCATGGTCAAGACACTCAAAATGTTCAAAGAAATATACTAAATCATTCCATCTCCCTATTATAGTCTAATAATTTATAATTAAATGAGTTAAACACATTCAGAAAATCATAGAAAAAATCCCTAATCTAAAGAAAAAGATGGCTGTAAATATACAAGTAACTTACAAAACATCAAATAAGTTGGACCAGAAAAGAAAATCTTCCTGCGACATGGTAATGAAAACACTAAATGGACTGAACAAAAACTAAATATTAGAAGCTCAAGGGAAAAGGGTCAAGTAATATATAAAGGCAAACCTATCAAAATTACACCTGAATTCTCAACAAAGACTCTAAAAGCCAGAAGATTGTAGACATATGTCTTTCATACACTAAGAGATCAAAATTTCCAGCCCTGACTGCTATACAACGCAAAGCTCTATATCATTGTAGTTGCAAAAAACAAGACAATCCATGACAAAACCAAATTTAAAGAATATCCTTTCAACCAATCCAGTTCTACAGAAGGAAAATATCAACACAAGGAAGGTAACTATAACTAAGAAATTAATCATTTAACAGAAAAAAAAAACAAAAGAAGAGAATAGCATACTGACAGTAATACCTCGAACATCAAAATAACAGGACATAAATATTCACTCTATGAAGCTATGATTACTCTGATACCTAAACCAAACAAGGAACCAACCATGAAAGATAATTTTAGACAATTCTTGCTTATGAATATTGATTTTATTATGAAATAATAAAATTCTGTCAAACTGAATCCAAGAAAACAACAAAACCATAATTCACCATGATCAATTAGGTCTTATCCAAGGGATTCAAGGTTGGTTCAATATACAAAATCAATTAACATAAGCCACTATTTAAACAATCTCAAAGAAAAAAACCTGATCATCTCCTCAGATGCAGAAAAAGCATTTGACAAAATATAACACCCTTTCATGTCAAAAGCATTGGAGAGATCAGTAATTCAAGGCCAATACCTAAACATAATAAAAAACAATTTACTGCAAAACAACAGCCATCATCAAATTAAATGGAGATATACTTGAAGCAATCCCACTGAAATAAGGGACAAGACAATGATACCTACTATCCTCATATCTATTCAATATACTACTTGAAGTGCTAGATAGAAGAATAAGACAACAAAGAAATATCAAATGGATACAACTTGGTAAAGAAGAAATAAAGTTAGGAATATTTGCAAATGATATGATAGTTTATATAAGTGACCCCCAATTTTCTTCTTTACTTTTATTGGATATTTTCTTAATTTATATTTCAAAAGTTATCCCCTTTCCTAGTTTCCTCTCCTCAACCCCCTATCCTGGGCTCCTGCTTCTATGAGGGTATTCCTCTACCTACCTACCCACTCCTGCCTCCCCAATCTGGTATTCCCCTACAGTTGGACATTGAGCCTTCACAGGACAAAGGGCCTCTCCATTTACTGATGCCTGAAAAGGACATCATCTGCCACATAGGTAGCTTGATCCATGGGCCTCTCCATGTGTACTCTATGGTTGGTGGTTTAGTACCTTGGAGCTCTGGGAGGTGTGGTTGATTGACCAGAAAACTTCTGCAGCTAAAAAACAACTGCAACAAAGTAGCCATATATAAAATTAACTCAAATAAATCAGTAGCCTTCCTTTACACAAATGATAAATAGGCTGAGAAAGAAATTAGAGGAAACAACTCCCTTCAAAATAGCCACAAATAATATAAAATATCTTGGGGTAACTCTAACCAAAGAAGTAAAAGATCTGTATGACAATAACTTCAAGTCTCTCAAGAAAGAAATCAAAGACAATCTCAGAAAATGGAGAGATTTCTCATGCTCATGGATTGGCAAAATTAACATAGTAAAAACGGCCATCTTACCAAGGTAAGTCTACAGATTCAATGCAATTCCCATCAAGATCCCAACACAATTTTTCCAAGACATGGAAAAAGCAATTATCAAATTCATCTCAAAAAGCAAAAAAACCAGAATGGCAAAAAGAATAATTAACAATAAAAGAATGGCTAGTAGAAGAACCATTCCTGATCTCAAGTAGTATTATAGAGCATTAGTGATAAATACATGGTATTGGTCCAGAGACAGACAGGTTGATCAATGGAATAGAACTGAAGACCCAGAAATAAAACCACATAATTGTACATACTTGATCTTTGACAAAGAAGCCAAAAATATACCATGGAAAAAGAAACCATCTTCAATAAACTGTGCTGACCTAACTGGCTTCCTGTAGGTGTAAAAATGAAATAGACCCAGATTTGTCACCTTGCACATAGCTCACGTCCAAATAGTTCAAGGACCTTAACATAAAACCAGATACACTGAATCTAATAGAAGAGAAAGCAGGAAAGAGGCTTGAACTTACTGGCACAAGGGGAAATTTCCTAAACAGAACTCCAGTGGCTCATGTTCTAAGATTTAGAATTGCTGCATGGGACCTCATGAAACTTTAAAGCTTCTGTAAGGCAAAGGACATAGTCAATAAGACAAAATTGGCAACCTAAAGATTGGGAAAAATACCTTTACTAACCCCACATCTGATCAAGAGCTAATATCCAAAATATATAAAGAACTCAAGAAATTAACAACCAAAAGACCAAACAACCCAATTTAAAAATGAGGTATAGAACTAAACCAAGAATTCACAACAGAGGAATCTTGAATGGCTGAGAAGCACCTAAAGGAATGTTCAAAGTTTTTAGTGATCAGAGAAATGAAAATCAAAATGACCCTAGGACTAAAATGACTTTATACCAATCAGAATGGCTAAGATCAAAACCTCAGGTGACAACACATGTTGGCAAGGAAGTAGAGAAAGAGGAACACTCTTCCATTGCTTGTAGGATTGCAAATTGGTACAACTACTCTGGAAATAAATGTGGAGGTTCTTAAGAAAATTGAGTATTGATCTCCCTGAAGATTCAGCAATACCACTCTTGGGAATATACCCAAAAGACACCCTACT
The DNA here is from genome assembly GCF_008632895.1 of Mastomys coucha. Lineage (NCBI taxonomy): Eukaryota > Metazoa > Chordata > Mammalia > Rodentia > Muridae > Mastomys > Mastomys coucha. The sequence continues at coordinate 121,850,264 of NC_045030.1, forward strand.
ACAGGGGCATGTGTTCCACTACGTTCATAGCAGCATTATTTGTGATAGCCAGAAGCTGGAAACAACCCAGATGTCCTACACCAGAAGAATGGATACAGTAAATGTGGTTCATTTACACAATGGAATACTAGTCAGCTATTAAGAACGAGGATATCCTAAGTTTTGCAGGCAAATGGATGGAACTAGAAAATATCATCCTGAGTAAGGTAACTCAGACCCAAAAGGACATGCACAGTATGTACTCATTAATACATTGATATTAACAAAAAGAAAAAAAAGAAAAAACCAGAATACCCAAGATATAATCCACAGAACTCAAAAATTTCAACAAGTTGAAGGGCCCAAGTGAGGACATCTCAGTCCCACATTGGAGGGAATAGAAATCAACAACAAGGGGGGATAGAAGGAGGCACCTGGGAGGGAAAAGAAGAAAAATAAAGTAAAAATGGGTACAGAGCTAAACAGAGAATTCTTAAAATCAGTATCTCAAATGACTGTGAAGCTCTAAAACAAATGCTTAACATCCTTAGTTATCTAGGAAATGCAAATCAAAATGACCCTGAGATACTGCCTTATATCAATTAGAATGGCTGAGATCAAAAACTTAAGGAACAGCAGATGCTGTCCAAGATGTAGATAAAGGGGAGCACTCCTCCATTGCTGATGAGATTGCAAATGTGTATAGCCACTCTGGAAATAAATTTCATGGTTTCTCAGAAAAATGGAAATAGTTCTACCTGAAGACTAAGCTATACTGCTTTGGGCATATTCCCTAAAAATATTCCACCATACACAAAATACATGTACTCTACAATGTTTATAGCAACTTTATTCATTATAGCCAGGAACTGGAAACAAGCCTTATGTCCCTCCACCTAATAATATTTATTTACTATAAATATATAGTAGTATATATAAAAATACGTATAAGTATAGTAATATGTAGAGTAAAATATTTTTACTCTAATGTTGCTTCCTTGGAGTCATTTATCATCTTTGGCTCTTACATTTTTTTCTGCCTCATCATTCCACATGGATCCCTGAGCCATGGGAAGAAGGCTAAGATACAGTAGTAGGTGCTACAAAGTTTCTCATGTTGAAACAATTATCCTGAGTGAGGTAATCCAGACCTCAGTGACAAACATTATATATTTTCTTTATTATATTGATGTTAACTATTAAGCTTTAGTTATCTGAGTTTCATTCAGAATATGCAGAGTGGTTATGTAGCTAGTAATGGACCATTGAAGAAAGAAAATCTTCCAAAGAAGTGAATGTAGAATGCGCTATTATAAACAAAACAAGAATCCAGAATAATATTATTAAATGGGAAAGGAGATGGTAGAGCAGGGTAGAAATGGGACTATGACAAAGAATATTTGACACAACACAACAGAAAAGCCATATAGAAAACTATGATAGAAATATATATA
>NC_045030.1:121852717-121853759 GCF_008632895.1 Mastomys coucha
GTCCCAGCTACTCCGGAGGCTGAGACGAGAGGATTATTATGATTATTAGGATAAGTAAGAAGAAGTAAAAATGAAGGTTCCTGATTAAACTGCTAGGAGAAGTGCTCGTTGTTGCCTCCTTATTTCCACTGGACGGAGGGGCGGCAACATTTGGTGGCCAGGACCTGGAATGGAGAATTTCGTACGGGGAGAGACATACAGAGAGAGAATAGAGAGGAGACATACAGGGAACTTGTCGGGGACATCTTCTATGGCTCAGAACTCCTTGCAGGCAGGGAAGTCAACTGGTGGGTTCCCAGGTAAGGTGGGACAAAAGGGAAGGTCTTTGGTAAAGAGGCGATAAGGTCTCTGGGATTTTAGCTATAAGGTCCTCGGTGAAGAGGCGATAAGGTCTCCGGGATTGGAGCAAGAAGGTCCCATTAAGGGAGAATCAAAAGTGAAGGAGCTATTAAAAGCAAAAAAGATAGAATTAAAGAGAGAAACCCTAGAAAGATTTATGTCAGAGGTAGATATTGCAGCCCCTTGGTTCGCAGTGTTGGGTCACCTGATGCTGTCCAGCTGGGATGAATTAGGGAGAGATTTGGAATTCACCTGGGAGGAAGGAATCATAAAAGGTGGAGTGCAACCAATCTGGAAACTTCTTAGGAGCTGCCTGGAGGATAAAGTGTGTTCTAAAGCAGTAGAGAAAGGACAGGAAGTGTTACAACAGCTGAAGGAAGAGAGGTCAGCAAAGTCTGAGAAAGATCAGACTGATGAGAGTGGTTTGGACTCTGAAGAGGAACTTGAGAAGATAGTACAGAAAATGGAGAAGTCCACCATTAGGGTGGAGCCCACAGGCCCAGGGCCTCCTGTTTCATTACCTCCCCCCTATAAGCAGAGACTGATGGGCCATTGTGCTGCAGCCAGGAGTTAAACTTACACTGCCACTTAAAGTCATAAAGAACTTGGCTGAGTCAGTTCACATACAGCTGAAAAGGAGCTGATAGAGGCTGACTGAGTGTCTGCACAGGGCCCCTCTCTGGGGTGAATCCATTCCAGGGCA
>NC_045030.1:121853769-121860493 GCF_008632895.1 Mastomys coucha
CACACACACACACACACACACACACACATACACATACATATATGGTGGCAGCTGCGGCTCCCCACACCTGTCTACAACATAAAATAGTGATAAAAATGGGATTAAGATAATCAATTACTTTTTGAGTGGCTTTAAGGCCCTCTCCATGAGATGCAACCTTTAATTGTTACTATTCACATATGAGTCTAAGCACATAAGACTATGTAAGTTGCATACAGTACTGTAAAATTAATTCAAATGTTTTATTTCACAGTCATAATCAAAGATTCTTAATTCAAAGAAGCATGCTTAATACAGTACTTGCTTCTCTCTAAAAGTTCACAAGCTAGGCCTCCATAGCTCTCAGCATTATTTTCCAACCTCTCCCGCCACTGCTCTCAGCTTTATTTTCCATGTTATCACAATAACTTATTAAAATCAGAGTAGAAAATAGATTTTCTAGTATGAGGTTTGGAATCTTACTGTAATCTTCTCAAAAGCAATGTGGTTAGTTCTCTTATAACAATATTCAGTGAACATGGTACCAGTTTCATACAAATATCAATAAAAAGAATAAAATTACAAATGATAATTTCCCTACTTTTTCATTTTTAAAATTTATTCTTGAAAACTCTATATGGTATATCTTATCACATTCTTTCTCATTCTGTGAATCCTTCCATATCTTCACCCTCCTTTCCCATATAACTTCATGTTTTTTCCAATGTTTTAAAATGTGTTTTAATTAAAATAAAATTTTGTCACTTTCTAGATTTGTTTCTCTCCTCCAAAATTTCTCAGTTACCCTCCCCAAAATCTATCCTATATTCCATCACTCTCAGGTTTATAATCTCTTCTTCTTTTATTACCATTGTTACATGAATATATACATGTATATTATGAATGTACATGCAGAAATATACATGAGAAAACCTGTTGAGTCTGGTTTTGTTGGTGGTGTGTATATGGTTTCACTTTATATTAGCCAACTAATAGATGATCTTATTCCTTGTGGAATGTAATCATCTCTCATTTATTGACTATAGTTGTTTTGTTCTAGGTGTGGAATCCCTAGACATTATCCCCACTCCCCATCAATATTTCCATTGAAATTTCCATTGTTTCAGGCTTTTTATGCAGCTGTTTCTAAAAGAGACTGTTGCACATCAGACTTCTTGATGTTATGGATCTTACAATCATTCTGTCTCCTACTCCATGATCTTTTCTAAGTCATAGATATGAGAAAGGTAGTGTGTATGTATCCACTGGGGCTATAATCTTGTCTTAATTCTTTTCTATTATGATAAGGCATCACAACAATAGAAAGTTAAGACTAAGTCAAGATATAAAGAAAAGTACTTAATTTGTCTTATAGCTTCAGAGATTTGGAGTCCATAATGGGATATCAAAAAAAAAAAAAAAAAACTTGAGAACTCACAACTTGATCCAAAACAATGAGTCAGAGAGAGAGAGAGAAAGAGAGAGAGAGAGAGAGAGAGAGAGAGAGAGAGAGAGAGAGAGAGAGAGAGAGAGAGAGAGAGAGAAAATTAGGCAAAGTTCAAAACTTAGCCCTACTAATACACCTCTTATAACAGGAAAATACCTCCTAGTCCCTGTAAAACAGTATATATAATATGCATGCACTTGAAAATGTATTTTCTTAGTCTATAGTTCTTGTGGGATGCAATTTTGGTCAAAATGTCTTAATTTCCATACTGAATTAAGATTGAGAAATTTTCTTCCAAATATTTGGTCAGTGTCTTAGTTAAGGTTTGCATTGATGTGAAAAGACACCATGGCCAAAGCAACTCTTAGTGACATTTAATTTTGGCTGGCTTGCAGGTTCAGAAGTATAGTCCATTATCATCATGGGGGGAAGCCTGGCAGTGTCTAGGCTATCATGGTGATAGAGGAGCTGTGAGTTCTATATCTTGTTCCAAAGTCAAACAAGAGAAGACTGGCTTTTAGGCAGCTAAGAGAAGGGTCTCAAAGCCTACCCCCAAAGTGACACACTTCCTCCAACAATGCTACAATTGTTCCAATAAGGCCATACCTCCTAATAGTGCAACTACCTGGAACAATCATATTCAAAACAGCAGAGTCAGGGTAGTTCAATAAATTTCCAAAGCAATATATAGATTGTTACTGTAGCCCTTGGATACCTCTAAAGTGTTGAAGGTGGGCCACTATTACAGAAGACACTGTACATCAAGGACTTAGAACTTGGATGAATCAAGCTGGTTTTGACCTGAAAGATTATTACTGTGGTCCAGCTTCCATGTTTCTGGATAATACCTCACAAAATGCCAAAGGAGAAAAAAAATGTCCTACCCCAGTTGTATTATCTATAAGCCTCCACAATTATCATTGCAACTACCAGCATGGCAGTGTACACATGCACACACACACAAATGTTCAGAAGTAGCCCTCAAAAGTCAAAAAGTCAGTGGTAATCCACAACTACCTAAATTGACCCACTCAATAGGATGGGGATTATGCATAGAACTAGAAAGCCAAATTCCTGGGGCTAGTGAAGCTACATTCCAAATAATATTTTAATATTCACAGAAAAATATAGCTGTCCCTCATCAACACAGTGTCTCTTTATAGCAAAGGAATACCATCTTTCTTTGTTAGGATACAAACAAAAAGAAAAGAAAAATGATAATATAAGGGCAAAGAATCTGTTGCACTTGAAGTTTTAAAACCCAACCACTCCACTGGGTTGGGATAATAGGTCAATACAGAGTACATATTTACTAAATGCAAATCCCATTTTTGAGATTACCAGCATTACCAAATGAAAAGGAAGGGAGGAACCAAGTGAAAGAGAAAGAAACAAAGAAAGGGAAAGAGAAAATGGGAAAAGGCAGGAAACAATAGAGCATTCCAAAATATACTTTCCTTAAAAGAATCTCACTGCTATCTTCTTCTCTGGGTACACTTAACATGCTAGAACCAGGATTACGGAACAAAAGTTTAAAATAATGAATCTAAAATGCCAACTATTAAATGAAGGAAGTTCAGCAGACCTTCTCTAAATCCCCAAGAACATAATTGGTTTGAGCAGAAATAGAATATATCAAAAATTAATTAATTAAATAATTAAAAAGAATCCCCAAGTGAAGCAACTCAAGTAGAAACCATTCATTAAGCATGGACTCACTGATTACATTTTCATTTATATGCATTTAGTCAAGACCTCTGAATGCCATTATATTCACATTTCATAAGTCATTCCACTCTAAATCACAATTCAAAGAAACAATGAAAATTTGTTTTATATTACCTAATGGAGATTTAAATTTTTGTGGGATCATTTACTACATGCAAGTGGTTATTTTAGTATTTGCTAATTGACTCAATTTATTTAAGCTATAACTTAGATTGAAATCTTACTCCTCAATTTATAGTCTTTTCAAATATCTCTCAATATTGTACTCATGGTACCTACATTATGCTTTTTATAATTTTATAATTTTTGAGATTTTGATATTGATAAATGATGGTATGATATCACAGAAAAAGATAATCAGAAACTCTATTACTGACTCATTAGTGAGGTTGTAGAGATTGCTCAGTTATTAAAAACACTGGTTACTTTTCTACCTTTCTGGAAAGGTATTGGAGGCTTACAACCATCTTTAACTCATTCCAGGTTATCCAACTCCCCCTCTTCTGGCCTCTGTGTGTATCTGGTCCACACATGGTTCACAGACATATATTTAGGCAAAATACTCATATGTATAAAATATTTAAAAATACCTTAATAATCTAAACGAGATTTTTGTTACATGTCTATTAAAATAAACATGTATTAGAAATCAAAACTGCAAAACTTTGAAAAAATCTTCATTTTATGTTAAGGTAAAATAGTAAATAAACTACCCCCATACATAATATATTTGAAGAAAATCACTATACAAAATAGGGAGAAATGTGACATTGCACCATAAATCATTATGCCAGCTTAGTACATTTCTAGATCCTTATACTTTCTTCCACATGCAATCTATAGGGCTGTGTTGTTTTGTTGAAGTATATAAAGAAATTATGACCTCAAATAATTTTATTTATGAATGGCTAAAACACATATAACTATATTTATGTAATTGTGACTATTCATCTTTGATAGTCCATCAAAACTGACTAAGTGGTGGTTCCTAAAGGCAGCTTACAATGTGGATATAGAAATCACACAGCTACCTACATTAAAATCCAGTAGCCTGTTTTTAAAATTTGAATACATTTTTATGTATACATTATCGCACATATCATTCATTACTCATTTGAAAAATATTGATTTAATGAGTTAGGCAGAACAGCCAAATATTGATTAATCATGGTTCAATATCACAGAAAGAGATATTCAGAAACTCTATTACTGGCTCATTAGTGAAGTCTTTGGATTTGCTAAAGCTGTCAATGCAACTGTGATAGATACAAGTTTTCTGCAAGTACAATTTTTACTTGAAAGCTTAAATTTATAATTGCTAACAAATTAAATTGTTTTTATCTAAACTGCAGACTGACTTTGCTGTTTCAAGAAAATTTTGGCTGATATCCATAGAATGACCAAAATTTTTCTGTCAGCTTGTTAAAGCAAAATAATAACAAAGAACAACAGAAGTCACTAGTTGAAATTGTAACTTTACCAATGGCAATTTCACAATTGTATGCCTTCAATAATAAAAAATAGAGATGTTATACAAACATCAATTTTTATCACATAGAATATGAAGGATACATTTCATTCACAGTGAAGATTTAATAAGATAGTTTTAAAAGTTTGTTCATGGACATTTTTTCTTGTAAATGTGTATGAATAACAAAGGTTCATATATATATATATATTCAGTGTCATTTTCACTCTACAGGCACAAATATCAACTCAGTGAAAACAAAATAACAATATTATAAAAATGGTTTTGACCTTGAGTGTCAAACTTTCTATGACAACCAAAGCTTCTAAAAACAATTTTTCTGAAGTATTGATTGCCAAAATGTATAGTTATTTTCTTTAATTCTGTAAAAAAAAAAAAAAGCAATGAGCCATGCAACATAAAACAAGTATATCACCTGAATATTTATGTGTGTTAGAAGTTTAAGACTTGGTTTAGTTTCACAATGGTGAAGCTAATGTTTGTGTTAGTTGTGTCCATTTATGAAGAAAAAAAGGGAGAATGAGCTTCTAAATTACTTAGGCTGTTGTCCAGAATTTAGTACCATTTAGTTGCAGATTTTAGATATCAGCTTTATTTCTATATGCTACAAGAGAGTTTTTACTTTGAGGAACCACTCACACTCTTTTTTAGGCCTTACATTTGGCCTCCTGTAGCAATACAATGAAGTCCTTCTCAAACATGAAGTTTTACTGATTTTCTTCTCTGCTTTGTCTCTTGAACTCTAGCAAAAATGTCATTGGTCTTAATATACTCATGAAGGGATATGGTATAAAGCTTAGTGATAGTCACCTAGCATGCTCATAACACTGGATTCAATACCAAGCTCTATAGATAGCTCGGGTGATTGTGATTACATTAGTTTCAACTGGATAACACAAGAGAAAAAAAGCAACAACTGATATATGAAGAGTTAATGAACATCTACAAAGAACCTTATGTAAGATATTAAATGACTAAGTCATGTTTCCAAGATGATGGTACTGTTTTGAGACACTGGGGGGCATTAAAGAGTTGAGGCTTGGAGTAAATTGCTAGGAGCAAAATATCCTAGCATGTTTACTAATTATAGCAAGTTACATGAATATATATCAATTATAGTATGATCCCAGTTCCCCTCAACTGCTATATTTCCTGATTGACACCAAACCAGACAATCAATACTCCTAATGCCAATACTAGCCAATAACGAGTAAAACTATGAAAACAAGATTTTTTTTTTAAAGTCTCAGGACAAAGAAAAATCTAGTACTAAAATAGAAGGATTACCTGGTTAATACTACTTGACCTTTAAGGACTAATTTCCTCCTCAAAATATCTCAAAAATTATAACAAAGGAAGGCACATTTACAAACTTATTCTAAAAAAAGGTGTATTTTTCTGGTATCAAGGTCATATAAAAACATAATAAAAACTTAAACCATAGGACAATATCTTTGGTGTATACAGTTATAAGAATATTAGTAATATTCTTGGAAACTAAATTCTACAAAAAAACAAAAACAAAAACATGGACATGGGTGTACTGGCACATGCTTTTAATCCTAGGTTTTGGTCCCCAAATACAGATAATCTCTGAATTCAAGGCTACCTTGTTCTAGCTAGCTAGACAAAATTAGCTACACAATTGATTAAAAGAAGAAATATCCCATTTTCAAATTAGACACATTATAAGAATGCAACTGCAAATACATGTATAATATACTTCATAAATATTAGTAATCTGATAAATGTAAATCAAAATTACAAGTTAGTTCTGTATTGCCTTCAAAAGAATGGCTATTATCAAAAAAATAAATCCTGATGATTCTGGAGGAGGTGAAATGCATATAAAGAAATCCCTTTATTCACTACTGATAGAAATGTATAATAATTGAATCACTATGGAAATCAGTTTGGAAGTTTCTAAGAATATTATAAATTAAACATCCACATAATCAAGCTATATTGCTTTTGGATGTATCCCCAAAGAATAAAAGCTAGTTTACTGTAGAGATATAACCTTCTTATTGCTATACTACAAACATTAGCCATAAATATATACATATATATATGTATATATA
>NC_045030.1:121860503-121864471 GCF_008632895.1 Mastomys coucha
ATATATATATATATACACACAATATGGTTTTACTCACACATAAGGAATAACAAAATTATTTCATTTTCAAAATAGTGTTGGGACTACAAATTATCAAGTTAAATAAAATATGCTACCCCCACAGAGCAAAAGTTATATTCTTTCTATCATATTTAGAAACTATGGGAGAAAAAATAAGGTGTAAAAATGATAACTGTTACTGACAGTGAAATTAGTGTAGATGGAAAGAGAAGAAGAATGTATTACTTCAGTCTCCATCTGCACCCTGGAACTAAGGATGTCCCAAAGCCCACACATCCCCCCAACAAACCCACACAAATACTGCCAGGAGAGAGCTGGTCTCCAAGGAGTATTCTCACTCCTAAACCAAGAGTTAGATTACCACTCTTTTGCTCCACTAACTTTCCAAAGCAGGACCGGCAAGGAACATATAGGGCACAAGAACAGTGGAGCAGCTGGGGACAGGATAATTCTGGTCTCCATCTGCACCTTGGAGCTAAGGCCATCCCACAGCCATCCACATCCAAACTCCACAGAGGAGACAGCTGTTTTCCCAGGAGTGCTGACACACCTAAGATCACAGGTTCACAGGCCACAAGAAGGATAAACTACAGTCAGAAAGAAAAAGGCCAACTAACTCCAGAGATAATAAGATGGCAAAAGGCAAGCACAAGAACCTTACCAATAGAAATCAAGGTTACATGGCATCATCAGAACCTAATTCTCTCACCACAGCAAGTCCTTGATACCCAAACACATTGGAAAAGCAAGATTCAGATTTAAAATCACATCTCATGATGATGAAAGAGGACTTTAATAAGGACATAAATAACTCTCTTAAAGAAATACAGGGGACCCTTCTGGTCTGTCTGGGATAGTGCACTGAGCAGACTTTGGGTGCAAGTTCCACAGCCAGTCCCACAACACCCAGAGGAAGCTCCACTCCCTGATGCTCTAAAACACCCAGGATCAGAGGTGAGGAGGACATAACAACTGTCCCAACACTGGGAGTAACTGGGACCAGCAGGACCCAGGCACAAAGAAACTCTGCCAGCCCAGTGGCTCAGATTGCTTCTGGTTTGTCTGGGCCAGCTGGTGCCCTGAGCAGACCTTGGCTCAAACTCCACAGCCAGTACCAAAACACCCAGAGGAAGCTCCACTCCCAGGAGCTCTAACAAGCCCAGGATCACAGGATCCCAGAATCACAGGATCACAGAGACAGCTTGACTCTGAGGAGTTCTGACACAACCAGGATCACAGGAAGGACAGGCTCCAGTCAGATTTAGCAAAGGCAGGTAGCACTGGAGATAACCAGATGGCACTGGGCAAGCAAAAGAATATAAGCAACACAAACCAAGGTTACTTGGCATCATCAGATACTCAATTCTCCCACTATAGCAAGTCCTGGACACACCATCACACCAGAAAAGCAAGATGCAGATATAAAATCACTTCTCATTATGATGATACAGGACTTTAAGAAAGACAAAGATAGCACCCTCAAAGAAATACAGGAGAACACAGGTAAACAGCTAGAAGCCCTTTAAGAGGAAACACAAAAATTCCTGTAAAGAACTACAGAAAAACACAATCAAACAGCTGAAGGAAATGAACAAAACCATTCAGAATCTAAAAATGGAAATAGAAACAATGAAGAAATTACAAAGGGAGAAAACCCTGGATATAGAAAACCTAGAAAAGAAATCAGGAGTCAAAGATGCAAGCATCACAAACAGAATAAAAGAGATAGAAGAGAGAATCTCAGGGGCAGAAGGCACCATAGAAAACATAGACCAACAGTCAAAGAAAATGCAAAAGGCAAATAGCTCCTAGCCCAGAACATCCAGGAAATCCAGGAGGCAATGGGAAAATCAAACCTAAGGATAATAGGTATAGAAGAGAATGAAGACTCACAAGGTAATGGGCCAGTAAATATCTTTAACAAAATTATAGAAGAAAATTTCCCTAACCTAATGAAAGAGATGCCCATGAACATACAAGAAGCCTACAGAACTCCAAATAGACTGGACAAGAAAAGAAAATCCTCCCATCACATAATAATCAAAATATCAAATGCACTAAACAAAGAATTTTAAAAGCAGCAAAGGATAAAGGTCACGTAACATATAAAGTTAGGTCTATCAGAACTAAACCAGACTTCTCACCATAGACTATGAAAGCTAGAAGATCTTGGGAAGATGTCATACAGACCCTAAGAGAACACAAATGCCAGCCCAGGCTACTATACCCAGCAAAACTCTCAATTACCATAGATGGAGAAAACAATATAGTCCATGATAAAACAAAATTTACACAATATCTTTCCACAAATCCAGCCCTACAAAGGCTATTAGATGGAAAACACCAACATAAGGAGCAAAACTACACCCAAGAAGCAGCAAGAAAGTAATCTTTCAGCAAACCCACACAAACCTAATTCCACCTTGTACTGGCTGGTTTTGTGTGTCAACTTGACACAGTCTGGAGTTATCACAGAGAAGGGAGCTTCAGTTGGGGAAGTGCCTCCATGAGATCCAGCTGTGGGGCATTTTCTCAATTAGTGATCAAGGGGGTAGGGCTCCTTGTGGGTGGTGCCATCCCTGGGCTGGAAGTCTTGGGTTCTATAAGAGATCAGGCTGAGAAAGCCAGGGGAAGCAAGCCAGTAAGGAACATCACTCCCATGGCCTCTGTGTCAGCTCCTGCTTCCTGACCTGCTTGAGTTCCAGTCCTGACTTCCTCTGGTGATCAACAGCAATGTGGAAGTAAGCTGAATAAACCCTTTCCTCCCCAACTTGCTTCATGGTCATGATGTTTGTGCAGGAATAGAAACACTGACTAAGACACATTGGTACCAGCATAGTGGGGTATTTCTGTGACAACCTGACCATGTTTTGGGGAGGACTGTGGATGGACTTTGGAACTTTGAGCTAGAAGAACCACTGGTTGTTAAGAACTCTGTGGGATTTTTTGTGGGAGCTTGGAAGATCATGTTGAGAACAGTGCAGAGATGGAATCCTGACTTGTGAAATTTCCGAGGGAAGACTAAAGACTCTTATCAGGGTCATGTTGTTTTGGTTGTGAAGATTCTGTGGTTCTGGTTAGCTGGGGCTGAAGTATCAGCTGTGATTAACAAGATACCAGAACTACTAAAGCAAAAACTTTGCATTACTGGGACTATTGGTGCTGGTTAGCTGGAGCTAAGAAATTAGCTGTGACTAAGAAGAGACCAGCATCACTGAGGTGACATCTTCTGGGAAGTGTTTTCTGAGAGCACAAAGAGGCTGTGTTCCAGAGATAGCCAAGTTTGTACCTTGTGCTGCAGCAGGACTTGGTAATGTGTAAGAGTCACCCAGGTTTTACTGGTTTTGAAGGCATGAAGGGGTCATGAAAGCAGCTGAGGCTCGACACAGTGAGAAGCCATGGAAGGCCATTGGTGAAGGGGCAGCCTCGGTTTGCAATTGATGGCCCAGGACTGAAGGGGCCATGCAAAGGAATTGAGGGTTGGCACCAAGAAGACAGTCTATGAGAGGCTATTGGTGAAGTCTAATTATAGTGAAAGACAGCAGTGTTTTGGGAATGCCAGTATCATGCAATGACCACCAAGAACAGCAGCAGCAGTGGAGTACAGGCATCTGAAGCCTAGAAGACAAGATGTGTGCTACAAAGGGCAGAGCTGGAGAAGTGACCTAAGCCCTTAGAGGAGCCCAGAAGATCCTGAGTTGGATCCCAGACATTGGTTTTGCCTTTGATTGTAATGTGCCCTGATATTTTCCCCTTTTAAAGGGAGAAAGTATTTTAGTGGAGCCCAAAATTAAGAGACTTTGAATTTTAAAAGATATTGGACATTTTAAATGGATTGAACTTTTAATATGTAAAGACTGTGGGACTTTAGATCTTGTAGATGAATAAGAAAGTAAGGGTTGAGGCTTAATAGTGATGTATTTGTGTGTCAAGTTGACAAGGGGTCA
>NC_045030.1:121864820-121874165 GCF_008632895.1 Mastomys coucha
ACTTCCTCTGGTGATCAACAGCAATGTGGAAGTAAGCTGAATAAACCCTTTCCTCTCCAACTTGCTTCATGATTATGATGTTTGTGCAGGAATAGAAACCCTGACTAAGACACACCTCTTACAACAAAAATAACAGGAAATAACAATTACTTTTTAAATATGTTAATATGTAAATTAATATTCCCAACATATCCTAACCGATTGAAATCCAAAAATATGAGGAATTAGAAATTTTTTGACTGTCATCCTATGGTCTCTCTAATTTAGTAATTGGAGAAATAGGTCCAATATTCTACAATCCATATACACTTTCAGCTTGTTTGTGACAGTGTCTTGCTGTGTACAACATAATGGTCTTGAAATCTTGCTTCTCCTATCTCAGCCTCTCTATTATTAGCATTGCTGATTTCATGTTTTTATACTATACTATGGTTTTCAGAACAGCTTACATATTTTAAAAGTATTTATACAGCCAAAAGAAACATAGACAATTAGATGGGGAGGGTGCTTGTAAGAGAACAACAAACAGTAAAACTGTTTTGCTTGACATTTGTAACTATTATATCAAGTGTGAAGAAGAGGACTTTATAAGTTACTCTTTCTCTGAGATGAATAGTTTTCCAAATTATCACAGCTAATGAACCAAATTCTTACCCTCACCTAATGTCTGTGCCACCCTCCAAGCAGAACCATTGTTCATTGAAACAGTTGATGAATGACATTATGGATAGACCATCTTAATACACACACCATTTCTTTCTCTTTTTTATTAGATAATTTCTTTATTTACATGTCATGTGATATTTCCTTTCCCAGAGGGGAGTGCAATTCTATTTATTGTATCAGTATTCACCACTACAGATAGAAACAATACAAATATTCATGAGAGACAAATGGATTTTAAAATGAATATAGACAAATATTTTCTATCTTTAAAATAAAAGGAAATTGTGTTTTTTTTTTAATTGGGGGGCATGTAAGACATAATGCTAAGTAGAATGAGCCAGTCACAGAAGGGCCTTTAAACTACTAAATCCATACTTTTACATCAAAAATCTAAAACAGTCAAGTTTTGCTGCTGAGGGTTACTTTTATTTGGAGTGGTCACTGGTAGAGTTCACATGCCCCAGGAGATGACCCTACACTCATGAATATATACACCACTAATTGGATTTAGTAGGTTATTAATAAAAAAAAATAAAGAACATGAAATTGGAAAGGAGATATGTTGGGGAAGCAGAGGGGTCTGGAAGCAGTGGAGGGGTAGATATGATGAAATCTCATATGAAACATTTTGTAATAATTCAAATGAATAAATAGGAAATAGAGGCTTTGTTACAAGGGCTGGAGTGGTGAGGAAAATAGTAAGAGCATGTATGAATTTTTAATTATGTGGGAATAATGAGTTCAAGGGATCTGGTATACAACACTAATCCTAGAATTAACAGAACTCTATGCTTAAAACTTGGTTAAAGTTTGGTACTTGTGTTAAATATTTTTATCACACACATACATAAATCAAATGTTGTACACTATAACATGGAAAATGATATAGAAATAGGTACTTAAAATTACACAGCCACTGTAGGAAATAATTAAAAGTTATTGAAATGCAGGTTCTATCACAAAATTGTACAGGTTATCCTGGCATAGTGGTGGGGCCCTTAATTATAGTACTTGAAAGGCTGAGGCAAAAGGTTTACACATTTGAGGCTAAGCTGGACAGTTTAGTGAGATCCTGTTTTAGTTACTGTTCTACTACTATAAAGAGATATCATGACCAAGGCAACTTATACAAGAAAACTCATTGAAGGCTTGGGTAGAGTTTCAGACTATTAGTTCATTTCTATATTGGCAGGAAGCAAGGTGTCAGGCAGGAATGCATGGTGCTGGAGCAGTACCTGAGACCTTACATCTATCACCAAGCATGTGGAGGTGTGGGGAGGGTCTAGGCCTGGCATGGACTTATAAAAACTTAAAGCCTACCCCCACCATGAAGGCCTATCTACTAATCCTTCTTAAACAGTTCCAAAATGGGAACAAACACTCAAATGTATGAATCTATAAGGTTATTATTATTTAAACAATCAGAAACCCTGTCTCAAAACATAAAACTTTAAAAAGCAATTTAAAGCCAGGTGGTTGTGGCACCTCTCTTTAATACAGGACTCAGGAGGCAAAGGCAGGTGGATCTTTCTGAGTCTGAAGCCAGCCTGGTCTACACAAAGAATTCTAGGACAGCAAGGGCTAGCTGGAGAAACCCTGTCTTGAAAACACCAAAAATAAAATAAAATAAAATAAAATAAAATAAAAACATCATATAATTTTTAAAAATTTGAAAGTTTGTACTCAAATGTGCACAGTATCACTAGCTAGCATAACCAAAATATAAAAGCAATTCCAATATTTAATAATGGATAAGTGAGTAATGGAAATGTTAAGATGATATTAAAATTTTAATGTTTATTTATAAACAAAATACTGATCATTATGTGAGAGGAAGAGGAGAATATTTGATTTTACAACAGGTACATTTTATTAAAAGAGTTTCATTTTATCCTATGTTATATAACTCTGCATAAAAATACATATGGAAAAATAAAAAATAAAGTTTGACCAAAATAAGCTTTTGCATGCTATCCAAAATTATAAGAGATGTAGACATAGTTGTTTAGAATATGAGTCATATATTTCTATTTACAGATTCGTGTATGTTACCTCTTTAAGACCATCTACTCCTTAGTATTTCCATCTCTAGGTGGTTGATTCACTGTCATAAGCTTGCTTTTTATGGATAAAAATAACTTCAGATTTTTATTTTATTTTATTAACTCTAAACTTTTATTTTTGTTTTCAAATATCTGTGGACCAGCTCCATCAGAATCTGCCATAATTTTCTTAAAAATAAATATTAAGGAGATGGGACACTAGCTCAGCTGGGAAAGCACCCACATAAATACAAAGTACAGCAGTGGTCATCAGTAATCCCAGTACTAGAGAAGTGGAGACAAGATTCTTCGTGATCACTGGCCTGCCATTCTAGCTGAATTGTGAAGTTCTTAGTTCATTATAAGACACTATCAAAAAAAAATAAGGTGGTCGGTATCAGTTGAAGGCATTTCAAGTAAGCCTCTGGCCTGCAGACAAGCAACATATACACAAATGCATGCAAACAAGAATACCTACATTAAAATTTTTGAGTGAAAATTGGGAAGCACTTTCTTACAGCCACTATATGAAGTTAACCATGGCAACAGTGTTCCAAATAGCTTTCCTGGGCTTGGAACAACACTCAGTGTTTAAAGGACTTGCCACATAAATGTGAAGAATTAGGTTTGTATGACTGGAATGCTCTTTTTTTCAAAAGCCAGACATGGTAATATAGTATTAGAGGAAAAATGACAGAATTTCAGGAAGCTAAACAGCCAGTTGTCCTTGCATTCTTACAGCAAGCTACAAAGAGACCATGCTTGAAATTGGAATGTAAAGATCAGCACTCAAGATTGTCTTCTGATTTTAAAATACTTCCTGGGGCACATATATATCTCTACTCACAAAGCCCACCACACAACACACACACAATCACACACACATGCACACGCACAAGCACGCGCACACACACACACACACACACACACATACACACACACAAAGATGAAATGTAAAAGCTTTCCAGTTAATTCTAATGCATACTAGAGCTGAATATTACTGTTTTAGATTTGAAAACACTCAAATATTTTTTTTACCCTTTAGCAGAATCTTCTCTTGGGAAAAGCTAGCTGCAGTATGGAAAATTAAGTATTGTACCCTAAAAAAAAAAAAAATCATCTAATTACCAAGAATTCTTACAATAGGGATATTTTTCTTTAGCTACATTCTACATCAAGGAATACACCATTTTCATTAGTCTCACAAACAGGTAATCATTCTCAGTCATAACTTTATAAAAGGACTTTAAAGAATGTCTTTTAAAAATAATTATGGAGCAATGAAGAACTGTGGATACAGGTGAAAAGAAGTGGTGTGAGATGACATATTTAATCATTCCTTACATAATTATAATTATCTTTTATTTAAAACATTTATGAAATCTCTATTCTACTGATTATAATAAATGTATTTGTTTTGCAGAAATGAGAATTTTCTTAAAGTGTGTGTAGACTGTAATATTTATTCTTATTTCAAATACTGAGTGATATTGACATGGTATGAAAACATAAATGTTTATTTCATGGGGTTTTAAAATATAATTTCTTATCAAATTTCTTATATGCTATATTATTTAATTTTATAAGTATATCAATATAGTGAGAATAAATTGCTCTAATTCAGGGATGAAGAAAATGTACTCAAAGAGTACAGAACAAAATGCAAATGATGTTATACTTCAAGCAAACAACTTCTTATATGCGGTTTTGTTGTGGATACATGGTTTATTTTGTGGGTGTTCATAATTATATTTGTGAGCACTCAGAGACAAGACATTATGCATTACTTTCACTAATATCTCATGTATATGTGTATACATTTACATGTGAAGAAAAACAACTTCATCTCAGCCCATTAATATCATTTGGCATTTATAAGAATGCTATCATAAGAAAAAAAAATTATTCTGGAAAACAATTTTGACACTATATTTCTGAAGCTTTTTAAAAATACCAATTTCTAAAAATATAAGGATATTTTACAAAAAATGAAATATACCAGGTAAAGAAGAGCAAGAGATGTCTAAAACAACAGAACAGAATTTAATTTTTAAAAAAACATTAACAAGTTGCTTTATATTTTAAGAAATTGAGAAGAGATGCAAAACAAATTATTAATAATAGCATTATGTAAAACTTCTCCCTGAACAGAACATACACAGATAAATCAAGCTGGAGCTAAGCTGGAACCTTCTTCCCTATAGGTGAGCATTAACAATTCCAGAAGCTGCTAAACAAGCTACTAGGGAATAAAACCTGTTAATGGTATGATGATTTGAATACCTCATAGGCTCATATATCTGAATGCTTAGTAAGTGGCACTATTTAACAGCATAGGCATGGCCTTATTGGAGAAAATGTGTTACTGGGGGTGAGCTTTGAGATTTTATAAATTTAAGCCAGATCCACCTGTTTCTCTCTCTCTCTCTCTCTCTCTCTCTCTCTCTCTCTCTCTTTCACACTGTTCCCTGTAGATTCTGAAGTAGAACTCTCACTTATTTCTGCCTGAGTGCCACCATGTTCCTTGCCATGAAGATAATAGACTAAATGTGTGAAACTATAAGTCAGCCTAAATTAAATATTTTCTAAGAGTTGTCATAGTCATGGTATATCTTCACATTCAATACAACACTAAGACTAATGGCCTTACCTAATTGTGGACCTGCATGCTATAACACCAATCAGCTAGGCAAAAACTGTTTTCATTAAAGCAATTGTGGCATTATTATTTGAGGTGTAGCCAGTTGATTTCTGATTCCACTGGAGGCAATCCTTATCTCACACTATAAATCTGGTAAAAAAAAAATATCTACTGCTGGAGTATTCACATGCCCTATGGAGATACTTAGTACTAGCTTTATAGACATGTAGCCAAAGTGCCTTCTAGTATCTGTGTTTATACCCTTAGCCTAGGTACTCTCACCCTGGTTTAGAGATGTTTCTGTTTGAGGAGTATAGCCTTCAATGCACAGACATATGACTGAACAAAGGAATGATAAGAACTGACTGTTCTGTGCTCAGACAACTATGAAACATCATCAGTGAGAAGGCAGAAAATATGTAAGAGCTGTAGAATGAGGAGGAGTGCTATGAAATAATCACTGTTGGATGTTACAAGGACATTGGATCCATGGAAAAATAGAACAATGGCTTCCTGAAAAAAGGCTTCTATAAATAAAAGACATGGCACCAGGAAGGGGATAATGAGGAAGAATAGCAAGAAGTAGAAGTACATAGGTGAGCATAATGGGTTTAATGTCATAACAATACATTG
Organism: Mastomys coucha; assembly: GCF_008632895.1. Classification (NCBI taxonomy): domain Eukaryota; kingdom Metazoa; phylum Chordata; class Mammalia; order Rodentia; family Muridae; genus Mastomys; species Mastomys coucha. The sequence goes on from NC_045030.1 coordinate 121,870,803, forward strand.
TACTCATGTACGAAATTGTCCCCCAATCAGGAAAATTTACAACAGTTAAAGATTATAAAAGATTAAATTTTTCTCTCAAAGAAATATTCTTCAGGCGATTTGTTGAATAAAAACTACTTTAGGCATGTAAGTTGACTTAAGTTTAGTAAGGATAATGAGAGTGTAGCATGTGAGGCACACATCACCTTTTTCTAGCTTTGAAAAAATATCATTCTCAGCAAATGTGGTAAAGACTTTTGTTCCACAGATTCTAAAGTTTCTGTTATCTGCTTGAAGCAGAGATGAGCACCAGCATTCCTTATCTCCTACAGCTAAATGATGCAGGAGCTTAGGTGCTACTGTTTACAGATGATAAGATCATAGGAAGAAGCCTTTTTATGCCAAGCCTTCATCCACAAGATAAATATTCTAAGTTTGGTACTTCACGTCTAGGATCTGCATTCCTGATATTTTGAAATTAAATTCAATTAGAATAAATGTTGCATATCAGTAGACCCATGTTTTGATGACAGGAAATTGCCACTTCTCTCCTTGTCACAAACCGGAGTGCCATACAAAAATAGTGGACAGTCCTCTAGCAGTGGAGGTTAAGTAGTTTTGGCCAGAATGTCTTGATCAGGTTTTTGTTGCTATGAATCAGACCATGACCAATAGCAACTTGAGGAGGAAAAGGTTTATTTCACATTGTAGCTTACCTTCATGACAAGAAGTTAGGGCATGAAGTTGGAAGCAGGTATTGAATTAAAGCGCATAGAAGAATGCTGCTTCCTGGCTTGCTTCTCCTGTCTTGCTCAGTCATGCTTATATATCCCAGATGTCAGGGATGACACCACCCACATTGGGCTGGGCATTTCTCAAACAATAGTCAACACAAGACTTCCCAAAAGCTTGCCTACAGCCCAATCTGAAGCAGGCATGTTCTCTATTGAGCTGCTTTCTTCTCAGATGAATCTATCCTGTTGATAAAACCTAACCAGCACATAGAAGGAGAGAGAAAAATCTTAAAAACAGAGAGTTCACAAACTGTTCTATAAAACCTTTATTTATAACCATATTTGAGAAAGCCAAGCCTCTAAGCTCTGTAGCACACAGTGAAAATTATTTTTGTTGTTGTAAACAATTAAAGTGAACCTGGAAGCTTAAAAAAACAAATGTTACCTGTCTTAGCAGATAGTCTGGAAAAACGATAGCTAAGAGCCAGAGTAGAGCCAGGTTTTTACACCTGAAAAAGAGAGATAATTTTATTGGATCATATTGTATAATAATTCAAAGTCTGGGACATTATCAAAGGCAGCAAACAGTGGTCATTGTTGTTAATTAATAGCTGGGTGTGAGCCTAACAGAAGTATTCCATTTAGTAGAGAAAAGCATGAAAAGTTAAAATTTCCAAAACAGAGCTTGCTAAACCCACTCATATAAAAAAGAATGATTAGCTATTGTATGTACACAAGGCTACACTTTCTAAGGAACAATTTTATCACAGGGCAAATGTACATCAATAACATAATCTAATCAATAAATCAAGGAAATAAATAGAAATAACTATGATGATGCAATTGGTTAGCTAGAAGCAGAGGCCCACTATAGTACAATGGTTGATTTCTAGGTTAAAGAACAAAAGAAGTTGATTTAGTATGCAAAGAATCATAAGGGATGGAAGGGGATTGAGAATATATTTAAAATAAAATATATACATATAAACATGTAGTAGTATTTAGTAAGAAAAGAAGCCATGACTTTGAAAATGTGCAAGAATATAATTGTCATAATATTATAATCAAAAAAGTAAAGTAATACCATGAATAATGCCAGGTTTCAAGATAAAAATAATTTATTTAAATTTCTTAGTGAATTCTAAATAAATAAACATAGATATAGCAATGCATAGAGAAATCATATTTAAATTTTGACAACTAGTACTTCCAGGTAAGATGGCAGTCTGACAAGTGCCTCCAAATATACCAGCAAACAAGAGTCAGTATGAAAAAACACTTACTTATTCCAGAAAAAGAAACAGAACTTCAGATATTATGATGGAAATGAATACATAACAAAAAAGAGGAATAAAACCATGATAGTGAGACACCTGCTTAAGAAGGAGATCAGTGTCTTGTTCAGGCATGATCAGTTAAACTTCTACTTGCAGCAGATGGGAACAATAGAGACCCACAACTGGACAATGTGCAGAGTGAGGGATCTTTGAGCACTCAATCCTAAGTAGGATGTCACCAGCAAATTTCTCCTTAAGTGCTCAGGGAGCTCGAATGGAAGGGGAGGCAGTCAGATTGTAAGCATTAGTGGGAATTGAAGGCATCAAGGAAACAAGGCCTTCTAGAAACTACAAAGCTGACACATGAATTAAATAACAGATAGAGTGGCAGCATGCACAGGATCTGCATAGATCAACGCCACATGGGGTCCAAGCACTGAGAGGGAGAACTGGACTCGATCTCCCATTCCTAACCCAGAAGCTGTCTCCAACTGACAACTGTTGACAAAGGAAAAATTCGTTTTCTCCAATGAAGTCTCACTAGGTATAAAAAGCATACAGGCCCCATGCTCAAACAGTAGATGGCCACCATAAAATGAACTCAGTAGTTTGAGTGAGGGTTTTTTGTTGTTGTTGTTGTTTGTTTGTTTGTTTGTTTTTTGTCTCATACATTGTCAGCATTTTACCAATTATTTATTTATGTATTTACTTAACTTGCTGGTCTTTTACTCATATACTATGATTTCAAATTTTGTGTTTTATGAGCTCTCTCTCTCTCCCTCTCCCTCCTGTGTGTGTATGTTTCTGTGTGCCCCTCCCCATGTGAGTGCACATGCATACACTGCTTCTCATGCTTTTTCTTTTTCTTTTTCTCTGTTTTGTTATATTAAGTTTTGTCTGGGTTTTTGTTTGTTCTTAGTTTAATTTGCCTGTTTTCTAACGAAATTGAATAAGAAGGCATGTAGTTGAATGGTGTAGATAGTTGGGAATATCTATGAAGGGATGAAGGAAGGAAAACAATGATTCCAATATATTTTATGAAAAATTGATTTTCAATTAAAAAAAAAGGATAGAAAAAAGACAAGAGCCCCTCCCTACTTCCTCAGGAAAAAAATACAAAAGCAAGCAAACAACAACAACAACAACAACAACAACAAAACAAAACCCAAACATGATTGGAGCTTGTAATTTGTTTATAATTGGAGATAAATTTGAAGCTCCTTCCAAAAATATATAGCATGAAGCAGAGCTTTAGAAAAGCAAGAGATAGCCTAGCGGTGGTGGCGCATGCCTTTAATCCCAACTCTTGGGAGGCAGAGGCTGGTGGATTTCTGAGTTCAAGGCCAGCCTGGTCTACAGAGTGAGTTCCAGGA
>NC_045030.1:121874414-121888441 GCF_008632895.1 Mastomys coucha
AAAGAAAGAAAGAAAAAAGAGAAAGAAAAGCAAGAGATAGCACAGCAGAGGGACTGAAAACTGAGAGGCACTTAACCATGTAGGAACACAGTAGGGATTCAACACTCTCGGACTCAGGAGCATGAGACCCAGTGCTGTCAAGCCATGAAGGTAAGTAGTATATTATGAGAATCTGTTGGAGGTGACTAAGCAAACCAGACTTCTAGAAGCAGCTCTTAGCAGATCCAAATGACTCTCTGACAGAAAAAATCTGAGTCCTCTGGGAATAGCTTTCAGAACCCATTTCAAAGAGAACCCCTCTGAGTTGGCAAAGAGGCAGCCCATGACTCTCTTTAGAAAAGCAATGTCAGAAACTCAAATATTCATTAATGATCATATGTTTTTAGTGTTGTGTCAGTTTTACCATCTTCTTTCTCATTTCTAACCTAAAAAATTACTATAGTCTTTATGCTAACACAGCTATGGGTTTATCTTTTTAAAATATTTCTGCAAAAATAATTTCTCAAGTAAGTTTATCCTTTCATACTATTTAAGCATATATTTATTTATTTTTAGTCTAACCTTGATTGTTTCCATCTACTAAATGTAAGTTTGTTTTGTGGTTTTTTTAGTTCCTTGAGAATCACTTATTTCTTTTAAGATACATATTTTACTTTAATTGTGTGTATAGATGAGTGTGGCAAGGAGAGGTGTTCTAGGAGGCCAGAATGCTTTGGGTATTCTAGAGCTAGACATACACTGAAGCAGTTGTGAATTATCTTGTGTTACCTTCCTGAGTTGAAGCCTCCCTCTCTTAACCACACCTCTCTGCCCACCTCCTGCTATTTGCCAGGCCTCATTACTGGCTCCAGTCACATCAGAAATCCCGCCTGCTATAGAGACTAATAAAACGTTGATTGGGTCTTCATTACTGACGTACTTGGGGGAGTGGTTTTGCCTCATGTATTATACCTGTTGGGGGAACAAAGGATTATTATTAAAGGGTCAAGATGGCTGAGTGATAAAGGCTCCTGTCTAATGTTTTAAGGTACCTTCCTCGTGGGTAGGTATAATTTTGGCCACCCTGCCTCCTCCTATCTCTTTTTATCTCCTCCTATTTCCTTCTAACTCCATATTCCAGGTAACCCTACCCCTTTTAATGTTACTGCTGAACAGCAACAATCTTGCATGAGTCCTAGGAAGAAAATTTGAGTTCTCTGCAAGACCAATAGGTTCTATAAGTTCCTTCTCTATACTGTCAGGCATTTCATCTAAGGTCCCTCCCTTTGAGTCCTGAAAGTCTATCACCTCCCAGGTCTCTGGTGCATTCTGGAGCGTCTCCCCACCTCCTACCTCAAGAGGTTGCCTGTTTCCATTCTTTGTGCTGGCCCTCAGGCCTTCAGTCCATTTATCTCATGGAATATCATATTAAGTTTCCCTCTCCCCCTACTCTGTCCACTTTCCCTCCCAGGTCCCTCCCTCTTTACTCACTTGTGTTCTTGTTGTTGCTTTCTTCTTCCTCCCAACGGGTATTCAGTTGTCCTAAATTGGGACCTTCAGCTTGTTGACCTTTTTGAGTTCTGTGAGCCGTGTCTTAGGTATCCTCTACTTGTTTTTTGTTTGTTTGTTTGTTTGGTTTTTTTTTGTTTCTTTGTTTTGTTTTTTTGTTTTTTGATTTTTTGTTTTTTTGTTTTTGTTTTTGTTTTGCTAATATCCACTTATTAGAGAATATATATCATTCATGATTTTTAGGTCTCAGTTACCTCGCTCAGGATATTTTCTAGTTCTACTCATTTGCCTACAAATCTCAGGATGTCCTCATTCTTTTTTTCTATTTTTTTCTTTTTTGGTTTTTCGAGACAGGGTTTCTCTGTTTCACCCTGGCTGTCCTGGAACTCACTCTGTAGACCAGGCTGGCCTGGAACTCAGAAATTCACCTGCCTCTGCCTCCCAATTACTAGGATTAAAGGTGTGCACCACTACTGCCCGGCAAGATTTATTTATTTATTTTATGTGAGTATACTGTACCTATCTTCAGATACTCCAGAAGAGGGAGTCAAATCTCATTATGAATAGTTGTGAGACACCATGTGGTTGCTGGGATTTGAACTCAGGACCTTCTGAAGAGCAGTCAGTGCTCTTAACCACTGAGCCATCTCTTCAGCCCTGTCCTCATTCTTAATAGCTGAGTAGTATTCCATTGTGTAAATAGACCACATTTTCTGTATCCATTCTTCTGTCATGGGACAACTAGGTTGTTTTCACCTTCTGGCTATCACAAACAAGGCTGATATGAACATAGTGGAACACATGCCCCTGTGGCATGGTGGGGCATCTTTTGAGTATATTCTCAACAGTCATATTGCTGGGTCTTCAAGTAGATCTACTTCCAATTTTCTGAAGAACCTACAAACTGATTTCCAGAGTGGTTGTACAAGTTTGCAGTCCCACCAGCATTGGAAGAGTGTTCCTCTTTCCCTATATCCTCTCCAACATGTGTTGCCACCTGAGGTTTTGATCTTAGCCATTCTGATTGGTGTAAGGAGGAGTCTCAGGGTCACTTTGATTTGCATTTCTCTGATCACTAAGGATGTTGAACATTTCTTTAGGTGCTTCTCAGCCATTCGAAATTCATCTGTTGTGAGTTCTCAGTTTAGCTCTATTCCCCATTTTTTTGGTTAGGTTGTTTAGGTTTTTCTGTGGTTAGCTTCTTGGGTTCTTTATATATTATAGATATTAGCCCTCTATCTGATGTGGAGTTAGTAAAGATTTTTTTTCCCAATCTGTAGGATGCCAGTTTGTCCTATTGACAGTGTCCTTTGTCTTGCAGAAGCTTTCCAGTTTCATGAGGTCCCATTTATCAATTCTTGATCTTAGAGCATGAACCATTGAAGTTCTGTTTAGGAAATTTTCCCTGTACCAAATGAGTTCAAGGCTCTTTCCCACTTTCTCTTCTATTAGATTCAGTGTATATGGTTTTATGATGGGGTCCTTGATCCACTTGGACTTGGGTTTTGTACAAGGTGACAATTATGTGTCTGTTTTTATTTTTCTACCTACAAACAGCCAATTAGACCAGCACCATTTATTGAAGATGCTTTCTTTTTTCCATTATATAGTTTTGATACCTTTGTCAAAGATAAAGTGTCTGTAAATGTAAAATGTAATGTAAAATATAAAATGTAAAATATAATTGTAAATGTAAATATAAATGTTTCATTTTTGGGTCTTCAATTCTATTCCACTAATCTACGTGTCTGTCTTTATACCAATACCATGCAGTTTTTATCATTATTGCTCTGTAGTAAAGCTTGAGGCCAGAGATGGTGACTCCCTCAGCCTTTCTTTTATTGTTGAAAATTGTTTTTGCTATTCTGTTTTTTTTTCCTTTCCAGATGAATTTAAGAATTGCTCTTCATATGTCTTTGAAGAATTATTTTGGGAATTTTAATGGAGATTTGGTAAATGGAACTTATAGAGCTTACATCCAGTAGGAAGACAGGGTGTCAAGTGAGGCAAGGGGTTACCAACACACAGTAAAGACTCTGACCCATAATTGTTCCTGTCTGAAAGACCTGCAGGGCTGGAAATGGAGGAAAGGAGCCTGACAAAAAGAAGGTCCAATGACAGGCCCTAAATGGGATCCAGCTCAAGGGAAGTCACAAAACCTGACACTATTACTGAGGTTATGGAGCACTCACAAAAGGGGACCTTTCATGACAACACTCTGGAAGATCCAACAAGCATCTGAAAGAGTCAGATGCAAATAATTGCACCCAACCAATGGACAGATGCTCTCAGATATTGGACCACCAACCAGGCAGCATACACCAGCTGATATGAGGCTCGCACACATATACAGCAGAGGACTTCCTGGTCTGGGCTCAGTAGAGAAGATGCACCTAACCCTCAAGAGACTGGAAGCTCAAGAGTGTTTCAAAATCTGGTTGGGTGGAGGGTAAGGGGTAGGAACATCCTCTTGGAGATAAGGGGACAGGGAGTAGGTTATGGGATATGGAACAGTCCTAGGGTGGATGGAAGGGGAATAAAATGTAGCATGTAAAAAAATAAAATAAATATAAGACCAAAAAAAATAAACAATAGGTACTGTAAACTACTTAAGCATCTCTGCAATCCACTCTGATAAGTACATTTTTCCTTTTAGATATTTTTGGACTTTAGTATGTCATTTTCTATATAGTCCATATTCCCTTTGCTAGGTCCTATAGGTTTTTGTATGCTTTTTCCATTTATTTCAAGTAGATTTTAATTGGCATCTTGATATTTTTTCTTTTTTACCATTTTTTCTAGAGTTGTTTAATTTTTATATATTTGTATAATTGTCAAATATTTTATTGTTATTTTTCTCTAGTTTAATGGCATTGTTTTTGAAAAATATTTGGTATGATTTCACTGTTTTCAAATTAGCTGAGACATGTTGTGTAGGTTATTAAATGATCTGCTTTAGAGAAAATTCCAACTGTTAAAGGCAGAAATACATGTTCTGCTTCTTTGGAATAAAATGTTCTGTGAATGTTTTTTATTGTTTATTCAGTTTACTTTAAAATTTAACTGTTCTATTTCATGTTCAGATTTTCTATCTTGATGACTTGTCAGATTGCTAAAAGAGGAGTATTAGAGAGCCTCACATGTTTTGTTTCAGTTTATTTTATGTTTTGAGTATATTAATAATTGCTGTATACTTTTGCCATATCCATTGTTTGGTGATATGACTTCTTGTCATGACAAAATTACTTTCCTTGTAGATTTTAACTATTTTCTATTTAAATTATTTTTATACTGATAAAACTATGGCCTAACCTGTCATTTTTTTTATTATTTCATTGCAGCCTTTCACCTTTATTCTATCTGTTTCTTAAGAGATATGATGAAATTTTTCAAGCAATATATGATTGGTCTTATTTTTATCCATCTCATCACTGCTCTTTGTGTTTTAACTGGAGAATTAAAACATTGATATATAAGATATATATATTGATAAATAAGGCCTTTCTATAGATGATTTTGGTTGCTAGTTCAAGCTATGACTCTTTATTATCACTGTCTCATACTTTATGAATAATTGATTTATTCATTATGTTTCATTTCTGTGTCTTATTTTATCTCATAAACACGTGGCTATCATGAGCATACAAAAAACTTTGTACTATAGCAAGCAAATTCTGAAATTATAGTGGCTTAACATGATGCTAGGGATAAATACAGAAGCAAAATAAGGAGAAATATATTAACAAAAAACTCCATACTTGACCACCTCATTTTTAAATTATTTTTTAAACCTTATTTATAGGGCTTATTTGGGGTGTGGGTTATTTTTAACATTGTATGTCAACTACAACCTTTCTCCCTTCCCCTCCTGCTTTTAAACCCTCCCATATACTTCTCCCTACACTCCTTGAAATTTTTGTTCTCTTTTTTTTTATTTACTATTAATCTGTATACTTGACTGTATATGTGGTAGGTCTAAACCACTATGGTCTAAGTATGGAGGTCAGAAGATAACTTGCTCATATCTTTCTTTCCACTGAGGATTCTGGGGACTGAACTCATTTTATCAGCAAGCATGGCACACACTTTTAGCTGATGAGCTACATTACTGGCCCGTTCTGAATTTTTGATTTGCCTTTTACTAACATTATATTTTGTCCTCCTTACAACATTACTGTAGTTATTATTCTTGTGGTTTATGTTCAGTCTCCATGGTAGAGATATGAGTGATTTATGAGCAATATTTGAAGGACTTGAACATTCTCAACTTCTTTACATTTGTCTCCTTCTAGTAGGTAAGATATTGGCCAATGTTTTGTTGTTATCTTTAACTCTTCTTTTGTCAACTTTGATAGATATAAATTGACTCAAGCATCATTTGTTCTGGTAAATGTTCAGATTTCCTTTAATTTTCATGCTAAATATTCTTAATTGACAGAATTTTCTTCCCTTGGTACTGTGAAAATCTTATGTCATGTTCTCCAGCTCTGTTTAGAAGTATGGCAACTCCTTTAAGAAACACATATATTTGTTGTTTTTGTAGCTTGGACTAATGTCTTTTACCCTTGAAAATTTCATCTTAAAAATGACTTGGAGTAGACTTGATGAAGTTTATATGGTGACCATTGACCTTCCAATATCAGCATTTCTACCCTTCTCTAAAACTTGTCTGATTTTTTTTTTTAAATATGGTTTCTACCTTTTGCTATCGCAACATAATTTTGAACCACAGAAACTCAAATAAGTGCTCTTCTAAAACTCCACATTTTTTTAAAAAAAAATTCATTACTCATCTTTGTTTTTAATCTTCATTCACTTTCATTTTTGGTTTTGTTTTTATTTTTTGAGACAGGGACTGTAGGTCATTTTCCTCCTGCTTCCAAATCCCAAGTGGTTGAATTATAGATACCACTATATTGCTTTCTTTATTCTTTATACATTTTTCTTCTTTTCCAGTGTTTATTTTATTTTCAAGTATCTTACCTTTGAGCTAAATAATTCTTTCCGCTGTTTGTTTATCCTGATATTCAGGATAATGACTATGTTTTTCATTTTGCTTAGTCTCTTTTTTCATCCCTCAAATATACCTTCTTTGAATTGCTTCCATCCTTTGTTAAGTTCTGCATCATTTCTGTGTTTTTGCTTTTTCCCAAGATCACAGAGTTCTCATTAAAAAGTTGTTTTAAGTATCAAAAAATTAAAAAAAAACAATTTATGAAGCTGTTTTAAATTTTTTTCAAGATGTATCTCATTATGAATATTTTCTGATAATTTTCTTATACCATAATCTTACTTTTAGGCTATATTATGTATTTCTTAAAATCTTTGATGCTAGTTTGCTGTTTATATTATGTGGGCAAGAGATATTATGCATTTCTTCATTATAACTAGTCAGTCTTTTATTGTATCTCTTCTACCAGAAATTTTAAGTTGGATACTATTTTTTTTAATACTATTGTCATTGTCACTTTCAATCAGACCAGGGGATGAAGGACATTGAAATCAATCTAGAGTTGGGTATCAGAATCTTCATAACAAATTCAATTTCAAATTTACTGAATTTAGTGCCTTGGAACTCCTGTACCCTGAGGGAATAAAATGTTGCTCCATAATATGCTGTTGAAAGAAAGGATAATATTGATAAAGGCGACTACTTTGGCCATATAGTCTGGCATGGGCTTAGTGATAATTTTGCTGCCCAAGTTTGGACTATGCTGGTGCAAACAGCAGATATCCAAGGCTGAGAATAAGCTGGACTATACCCATATCTTAAAGCATTGGGGAATGCTTCAGCCTCAGAGATGGCATGTGACTGAAAGTTGAAGACAGAGCAGCTACAGACGCTTGATTTATAGGTTTATTTTTACATACAGCCCTAGTCAGTATTTTGTTCATTGTGATAAAACATTGTGACCAAAAGCAGCTAGGGAAGGAAATGGTTTATTTCACCTACACTTCCAGGTAACAGTCTATCACTGAGGGAAGCCAATGCAGGAACCTGAAGGAGGGAGCTGTTGTAAAGGCAAGAGGAGTAAGTGGTGTTTACTGCCTTGCTCCCCATGTCTTATTAAGTTTGCTTTCTTATAGCATCCAGAACCACCTGACCTGGAATGGTATTTCTTACACTGAGGTAGGCCCACTCACATCAATTATCAATCAAGAAAAATACACTGGAGGTTTGCCCACAAACCAGTCTTTTGGAGAGCCTACCTCTCAATTTTTCTATCTGACTTTGCTCCCTCCAGCTTTTCTCAAGATCTCTCCCTTACACTTATCCCACCTTGCACCACCTCTCAAATTTATAGCCTCTAGTTTTTATTATTACTGTTATATATAACCTGCTGGATCATTTTTGGTTATTTCTGTGTATATAGATTTATTTATGTGTATTTAGATTCAGGACTAAACACTCTGCATTGGACAACCAATAAAGGGTTTCACAGAGGCTAATTCTCCCTTTTGCAACAGCCATTTGTTGCAGAGGCTCTATCTTATTTTTTTTCTTTTCTTTTCTTTTCTTTTCCTTCTCCCCACCCCACCCAGACATGGTTTCTCTGTATAGCCCTGGCTGTCCTGAAACTCATGCTATAGACCAGGCTGGCCTCGAACTCAGAAATCCACCTGCTTCTACCTTCCAGGTGCTGAGATTAAAGGTGTGCTTCACCACTGCCTGGCTCAGAGGCTCTATCCTAATTAAAGTTCTTGCCTTCAAAATGAGTCTAGAGTGTGTCAAGTTGACAAAAATAGAACATACAAAATCTATGATTTCTACACAGTGTTGAATCTCACTGCAGTATGATTGGCACTAAGCTGCAACAATTTAAATAAACATTTGAACAAACCAATATTATGGAGATAATTCCTCAATTGTGATTCCTCCTTCTACGTAACTCTAGATTGTGTTAAGTTGATAACAACAACCAGGACAATACAATTCTGTGAAAAAATACTGGAACTTATAAAAGCAAATGCTCTTTAGAGTGGGATCATTAGAACTAAATAATTAGAATTAACGAGAGAGGCAAAATATTGAAATAGAGCATACTAGAAAATTGTTATCACATAATATAAATTACTTAACTTGAATTTTATTAAATTATATATTTACATTCTAAGTGTTGCCCCTATACCTAACCCACCCTCCACGAATTGTTCACCCCTCCCCTTCCCTTTTGCTTCTGAAAGGGGACTTCCTCTACCCCCACCTCATACCCCCAGCATCCCCCTTCCTGGGGCATCAAGTTTCTACAGGATTAGGCACATCCTCTTTTATTTCCATGGAAAATATTTCTTTAACAACAAACATGAGATAATGACTTGTTTAGACACACAAAAGCAAAAGAATTGCTCCCTGGCCTTTCTCTAGTACTATAGTGATAAGTAAAATTACCAGAAACAGTAACATCACACATGATTGATTGAATAGCAGCAGGAATAATATTTCAGGAGCTAATATGTACAATTTGAATTTTTATTTCTAAGTGACAATGACATTTTTACAGCTATGAAAACATGTTACTGAGTTTATAACATAAACATAAATGAATATGTGATCACAGCAGCACAAAGATAGAAAGGGAATAAAGGGAAACATGGTTATAAGAGTCACAGTCTGTTTATGAAGTAGCAAGATATCACTTGTACTACATTACAACTTCCACCACTATCTACAAAGTAACTACCAAATGACAAGTTGTTCTGAATAGAAGATTGTAACATGAGACAAATAACAGAGATAAGAATCCAAGAGTCCAATAAAAATGAAATTAACTTAAACATCTGTATAAAACATCAGTAACTGAAAAGAAGATGAGCATTAATGGTTAATGGTGACATAGATTCAATTTTGATTAATAAACATTGTTTTGGGGAAAAATAGTGCCAATTGCCACAAAGTAATGAAAATGAACTTAATGCTTAATAACAATTGTATCAAATACTGAAATACAAAAGTCAAAATATTTAAATAAAAAATTACAAAGCTAAACATGTACTTGTAAGTTGTGAATCTACTTAAAAGCTTAAGAATTAATAATACCAAGCAATGTTTTATTTAATCAAACTACATATATTATTGAATGAGGAAGAAAGGATCTTTTTTTTTTAAATAAGAAAGAAATTAACTGTGGAGATGAGGAATAAGTGGGTTGCTTTGGGATTGCTACCATACTGATTCTGAGTTATATGACAGGTTCTGTGTAAGTCAATTTATTCTTAATACAAGCACATATATTTGATTCTTTCCTATATAAAATCTAATTCATAGGAATAAAGTGGGGAAAATTGTGCTGGAGCTAAGAGATCATTAGTGAGTATATTTAATAAAGTTAAGTGAGTATATTTAATAAAGGTGTAATATAACTGAACATTAAGCACAAGCAGAAAATGCTTTTGAAAGACAGTGTTGAAAATTGAACATCAATATTGATGCTTCTTCAGTATTTCTTCTTAATGTTTTGCTCTGTAAATAACTGACTAATGGAACCATGTGACAAATGCTGATTTACTTTATATATATATTCCCAAATGATTGATACCCTCCTGGTTTGAGGTCTGCCTCTCATAGCCACACCTCTCTGCCCATCTCCTGCTATTTGCCACGCCTCCAACCTGGTTCCAGTTACATTCGGAAGCTCCACCTCCGCAGAGTAAAAAGGAAGTCACTGATTGGACTGACGTGCTGACATACTTGGGGGGAGTGGTTTTGCCTGACTTATTCTACCTGTTGGTGGGAACAAGGTATTCATTAAAGGTTCAAGATGGCTGAGTATTAAAGGCTCCTGTCTAATGTTTTAAGGTACCTTCCTCGTGGGTAGATATATCCGTGGCCACTCTTTCCTTTCCCCAACTCTCTCTTGCTGCTGCTCTTCTTTCTAACTCCATATTTCCAGGTAACCCACTGTTTTAACTTTACTGCTGGAAAGCAACACAAATGTATAGAGTACTTAACTAAAAGCTAAATATTTTATAAAGAATAATACTGGCTACATTTAATTTAGAGCATTTACATTAGTCCCTTTGACACTGAATTTAGCTTTAAATTTGTCATTCTCTGAAATAAAATTATGCTTTCATTTAGTGAAAAATGATCAGAAAGTACAGTTAATGAAAGAAAATCAAACATCAGATGCCAAACTTTTAGGTTTCTGTGATTATCACTGTTTGAAATTTACCTATAATGTTATCACCTAAAAATATATTTGACAAATGTTTTCTATTGTGCCTACAGAAGGAATGGCTTAGTAAATAATTATAAAGGATTTGCATGCACAGTGATCTTTATTAATGTATTAATGCTGATGTTTTGTATAATACCAATGCTAATTTCTTGTCTTATTTTTCAAAATACCCTTAGGTTTACCACCAAATAGTAAATGAATTGACATTTTGATTCTTGAAACCTATCTATGAACCTGATCTCAGAGTCATCTAGCAAAACATAAAGAATAAAATGATATTGAATCATGGCTGTAAGAACAGAGCTGAATTTCAGTGGCTCTTTCTGAACCTGCAGAGCAAAAGAGAGTGACAGTAGTGGTGGTGAAAATTTTGCATGTAAATAAGTTCTTCACCTTTTCATTATGTATGAGAGCAGAGAATACAGAGACACAAATCCATGTGCTGAATAAATGAGACTGCTAAGATAAAAAGCACTCTGGTCCTCCATAAAACAAATGAGTCAACAACAGTAAACAGAAATTGAAAAAAAAATGCCTAAATTTTAAGAAGATTTTGAAAGCATGTAAGATTAAAGTGTATTGTCATCTTTCCGTGCATGTAGCAACATAAATGCTTCATATCTTTAAAGAAAATAAATAGTATCTGCATTTGCAAAAACTTTTGCAAATACAAAAAGTATTTGCATTTGATTATTTGCCAAGTGCAACGTTCTCATAAAAGCATTGAAACTAATTAGGGTTGTGCATAATGCTCAAAGGTAATGAGAAATTTATGTGTACACATATCAATGCTGTTTACAGGATGCTGTCATACTTCATAAGCAAGTATGAGATTGAAGAGAACAAGTTGTTTTTTTGTACTCCCACGGAAGAGAAAACTAAGAGTGTTCTAATCTTTCTACTGAAAATGGTACTACTTTTAGTCATGTTGTAAGAAATGATTAAATGTCTTTCTGAACCTTCCATATCTCCCAACAGATCCTAAATTAACTTGCTTTTACTCTTGAATTAATAGGTACTCTCTTGTACAACTTTCTTCTCCTTTGCCACCTTTGCTTAAGAGAGTTAAGAGCAAGGTTTCTTGCTTGCTCTAAGGCTACTATTACACATGGCCCATTATTATAGGTACTTTACTACTTGTAGCCATCCATGTATTTTTGCCTCTTCCTTCAGTTGATAACTTTAGAAGTTACTGAATGACTTATCATCTTCAGTGACAGTTTAGGAATAGTTTGTGAATTTCACAATGCAGATTTATCTTCCAGGGTAACTAGGGAGGCCAAGAATTTAAATATGAGTGTAAAATAACTCATCATTTTATTTATTTTCTTTCTTTAAAAAATTAAATGAATATATTATATTTAATGAAAAGTACTTCAGATACATCCTATAA
This sequence comes from Mastomys coucha, assembly GCF_008632895.1. Lineage (NCBI taxonomy): Eukaryota > Metazoa > Chordata > Mammalia > Rodentia > Muridae > Mastomys > Mastomys coucha. The sequence goes on from NC_045030.1 coordinate 121,886,475, forward strand.
TATGACAAAATGCTGATTTTAAAAACATAATTTTAAAATCTATTTTCCCACCCCCTTTTTCATTTTTCTTAATTTGATTGACTTTGTGTTTATGTGTTTGTGAATGTGTATGTGTGTCTAAATAAATGTAGATACACAGAAAGGGTATATTGTGTGATCTCTCATTAAAACTATGATAAAAATGGAAAGAAGAAGGGAACTTTCTATTGGCAATTATATGGCTGACTGATCAAATTTATGATATAAACATTATAAAATAATTTTTGGATGAACAGGTGTGAGCTCAATTAAATTAACTCTCTTTAAATGCAGTTTTAATTTTTAATCAATATATTTATCCTATTTTTGGACATATACATCAGTATAACTAAATTGGACAGTCGATTTAGCGATTAAAATGTGGTCAGAACTCACTGATGAATCAAGTCTAACCAGAGAAAGGATACTTTTTATGTCCTATGAAACTTGGTTTCAGAAAATACTAAACACTAGATGGCAAACTTTAGTCATAAATACAGAGCCAATCGCAAAACAATATAAGGGTTTCTTGTTGTAATGCTACATAAAAATGGTTAACAAGATGTTAACATTAATTTTTATCATAATCACCATTTTATCATGCTTAAGATAAAGGGATTAACAAGATATTTGAAGGAGTAGTTCTAAAAGACTAAAATTGAGGAAGCAAAAAGAGAATAATTTCCAAAGTAAGACACAAAACACAAGGCTTGGCAACACCAAGAAAGCTCTCAAATCCTTGATAAATCTAGCTATCCTGGACGGCACTTCAGAGAAAAGACTGATCTTACACAGGAAACAGAAAGAAAACAAGAAAAGAAACTTCTTTGTATAGTTTCAATTTAATTTCCAGAATGCTGCTAATAGATTTCATATTAGTCATGTTTGATTAGGAGAAATATAGGAAGATGAAAATAGGTTTAAGAAGGAGGAAGTAAGCTAAAGGTGAGCTTGAAATGAAACAATAGGCCTAAAATATCAGGACCTAGATTCACAGAAAATTTTAATTTAAGATTTTGTAAATTTTAAGGAACATTGGCTAAAGAACATCAGGAATTCATGGCACATCCCTAAACGTAATAAGGCAATATACAGTAAACCAACAGTCAACAACAAATTAAATGGAAAGGTCAAGCAATCCCACTAAAATCAGGGACTAGACAAGGCTGCCCACTCTCTCCCTACCTATTCAATATTGTACTTGAAGTCCTAGCCACAGCAATTAGGCAACAAAAGGAGATCAAGCGCATACAATTTGGAAAGGAAGAAATCAAGGTATCACTATTTGCAGATGTTATGATAGTATACATAAGCAACCCCAAAAATTCTACTAGAGGACACCTACAGGTGATAAACAACTTCAGCAATGTGTCTGGATAAAAAATTAACTCTAACAAATCACTAGTCTTCCTTTATTCGAATGATAAACAGACTGAGAAAGGAATCAGGGAAACAACATGCTTCACAATAGCCACAAATAGTATAAAATAACTTGGTGTAACTCTAACCTTGGTGTAGCAAGTGAAAGAATCATATGACAAGAACTGTATATATCTGTACAAAGAAATTGAGGAAGACTTCAGGAAATGGAAAGATCTCCCATGCTCATGGATTCATAGGGGTAACATGGTAAAAATGATCATCCTACCAACAGCAATCTATGGATTTATTGGAATTGTCATTAAAATTCCAACTCAGTTCTTCACAGAGATAGAAAGAGCAATTCTCAGCTTCATATGTAAAAACCAAAAATTCAGGATAAAAAAAAATTCTCAAAAATACAAGCACTTCAGGGGAATCACCATCCCTGACCTCAAGCTGTACTACAGAGTAATAGTGATAAAAACAGCATGGTGTTTGTACAGAGACAGACACGTTGATCAATGGAATAGAATCTAAGACCCAGAAATAAACCCACACAACTATGGAAACATAGGTTTTTTTTTTTT
>NC_045030.1:121889753-121914139 GCF_008632895.1 Mastomys coucha
AAAAAAAAAAAAAAATCTTCTATACTATGCCAATAAAAATTCAACCAATTTCATCTATCCATGCTAACAGAAGTCTGAATAGAATGCAGAATTGCACAATATATAAAATCTAAGTTTCATAATTTTGTGTTCATTAATGTGAATAGCAAATTTGTAACTGCGGATGTAGCTCACTGGAACACTATTTTAAAGAGAAAATCAAATGAGTAAAGATCAGTGGTTTCTGTTCCTTTATAGCTTTTAAATCTTCCTAGCTAATTCCTATATTCAAGTACATACTCTCTATATACTACTTCACACAAATACTGAGTTGTTTCATGAGCCCAAATCTTGATCCATGACTGAAAAAAAAAAAAAAAACATCTTCTCTCATTATTTATTTATTCCATCTGGACTTCCTTCATTTGCAGAAAATTTTCTCTGATCTAACCTGGTCAAAATAGTTTCAATGGGATTAATTAATTCAATATATTAGTTGAGCAATTGTTGGAGGTAATTTGCTTCATCAAACATTTACTGCTCAGAGAAAAGAGGGAAAACAGACAGACTGACTAACATTTGAAGGAAATCAATTTATTTATTTATTTTTAGAAACTGAGTGTAGATACAAAGCAAGAAGATGATCTGTGGGTATATAATGTTTTCTCTTAGTGATCTTCTAAATTACATTCTTTTAACTGCACATGGTGGTTACACCTGTAATCTCAGCACCCTTGAGACTAACATAGAAGGATAGTGAGTCCAAGGCCCACTTGGATTATAAAGGAATCCTTCCTTTTACTGTATTTGTCTGTGTGTGTGTGTGTGTGTGTGTGTTTTGGTGTATGTGTGCCTGTGTGCTTCCATGAGTGCATGGGGGTGGGTAGGGGCAGTTTGGTTGGTTATCATTTTTCAGAATCTAGTCTCTTCACACTTAATGGAATTTTACCAAATAAGGTAGAGTAGAATTATTAATGATTTATCAGGAAAATCAGATAAAATTGGATAGATATTTATAGACTAGGTTTTTTATCATCTACTCTTTAGCCATTTTTGTTTCCTTACTCACACATAAGAAATGTTGATCCCTAGGTTGGGCATTCTCTACATGGTCTTTCCTTCAGTCTCTGTTCTACTCTTTGTCCCTGCATTTCTTTTAGATAGGAGGAATTCTGAGTTAAAATTTGGAGATGAGTGGGTGGCCCCATCCTTCAACCAGGGGCAGGCAGTGCCTATCCACTGGATATAGTCTATACAGGTTTTAATTCCCCTTTGTTGGGTATACCCAGACACTATTGCTGATGCCAATAAACGCTTGCTGACAGGAGCCTGTTATAGTGGTCCCCCGAGAGGCTGTACCAGAGGCTGGCCAATACAGAGGTGGATGCTTGCAGCCAACCATCAGACTGAGCACAGGCACCCCAATGGAAGAGTTAGCGGAAGTACTTAAGGAGCTGAAAGGGTTTGCAACCCCATAAGAAGAACAACAATATCAACTAACCAGATCTCCCAGAGACTAAACCACCAACCACAAGCATACACATAGAGGGACCCATAGCTCCAGCTGCATATGCAGCAGAGGATTTACTTATCTGCCATCAATGGGAGAGGATACCCTTGGTCCTGTGGAGGCTTTATGCCCCAGGGTAGGGCAGTTAGGGAAGTGGGTGAGTAGGTAGGGGAGAACCCTCATACACTCAAGGGGAAGGGAGAGTGGATAGGTGACTTGTGGAGGAGAAACTGGGTAGGGTGATAACATTTGAAATGTAAATAAATTAAATAACTAATTAAAAAGAAATAAAAAAAGAATGTTGACTATTCCATTTACATAAAAGCAAATATTTCATTAATTGTTGAGAGTGCAAGGGGAGACAAAGATTCAAAGAATGCCACAAATGGCCACACATCCCAGGAATTCAGAATAGTTTCATGTTCCTGTGTAAGGTTTTTTCTCTGCCCTATCAAGCTTTAAACAAAACACTGATCCAAACTCTCATAATGAATGAATAATATGCATTGGCACACAGAATCTACTTTTACATACTAAGGAAGCCATTGGTTATCCTAACAGGCCAGGTTTTAATGGATTCCCTAATACAAACACACATTTCATAGAATCAAAGAGATAGATATCTCCATTTCATATGAATTACATGTCATGTGTAGATATAAATGGTGACAATCTTAAGTAACATGCAAGAAGAAAAAATGGCTAAAATAATGTGATAAAATTAACCTTGTATTTTGTTTTGAAGAGGAAAACTAATTAGAATATTAATTAAGTATTGTCATTGAATGGTTATGGTTTTATGAATGTACACAGAACCATAAATATATAGCGTGTCAGGGTATCAGGGAGGGCTTATGTCTCTAAGGATCCAATCTTATTTCCCAGTGCAGCCTTTATATGATGCCCCTTTTGTCTGTTTTTTCTGTTTCTTCTTGTTGGCATTCATGAGGCAAAAGGATAATATCTTACTTCAATTCACTCCCTGCCAGACCTACTGGTAACACTCTTATTTTGAGAAATGAGAAGGAAACATAGCTCATGCTTGTGATGGCTGAGCCAAAACAGCTTTTTAAAAGCAAAATTCATCAAATTCCCTGAGATTTCTGCATTTTTTCTTTTTAATGCAGAAATTAAAAGGTCATCTACAAGATGTAATTCAAAATTCGTAAGTCAACCACATTATAACAATAAATCCATGAACGAAATGAAGAAAGCTTTTACTCACAGGAACAAAACAGTCTTCATAAAATGCTGCAACATTTTCCTGTCATTTTGAGACAGTGAGGAGTCTCCTGAAAGCCAGTCTCTCTCAATAATCTGGACTATCTGTGTTTACTGCCAATTAAAATTCGAGGAGCAAAAGCAGGGGCATTTCAGTTGATCTTAATTAGTATGCAGAAATAAAGACTTGGAGAAACCTTCCAATCCACACACTATAGATTAAAAGAATGAAAACACAAATATGTGCTGGAAGGAGCAGGTGCAATGCTAACTTCTTAATTGTCCCACATACACCTTCAAGTTTAAGGGCTATTCTGCTGTTGATATCCTGTCTGACTGACAGAAGCACATAGTTTCCTGTGAAAGACAAAACACAAAGGTTGCCACCTGAATTTCAGTACTACTGGATGTCATCATTCCATAGCTGCCACGTGGATGTATAATAGCAGCTGTTGATCTGGAAATTGTCTAAAATGCTGAGTTTCCTTGCCAAGGGGATACAGTAGGCACTTCAGATGGGGGAACACCCATCCTGGATGCCATGTGTTTCTAGTGGGACATTTTGTTTTGCAGCACCTCATCAACATCCACATCTTAATATTAGCATTACCAGGAATTTTTCAAATTAATAAAACCTTTCAAAGTAGGGTACTTATTATCCAGGGCATTTTACTTGGACAACTGAAATTAAACTGTGATATGTTCTTTTGATACAAAGTAACATAAACCTTTTACTTTGAACTGTGCTCAGAGTCCAAAGAAAGCTACATGTTACTTTAAAGTAGGGAAGAAAGTATACCTCAGAAGTTGAATGCTGTATTTAAGATTGGTCATCTGAACATAAATGTCTTTGTATCACATTTCTCTTCCATAAGGATCCATGGAAATATGATGAAAATTATTAGTCTTTCCTTAGAAAATGTAAGTTAATATATTCACAAAATGATAAATACAAAGGCAAATACTTCCTATATTTCTTTGAATTCATGTACCATATTAACAAGTACTATTGCCAAACACCAAATGTTAAATTACAATATTCAGATTCTCAGGAAAATAATTAAGATTTGTTGGCCCCTTTATCCAAATAATTCTGGGAGGGTGATGCTTTGACAATGGTACTATGCTGAACTGAAAACACATTATAATCCCACAATTCAAATCATATAATTTGACAAATTCTGTAAAAAGTCTGTCAAGTGAGTGATAAATGTTACAGAAGTGAGGATATCCACTTGCTTAAATCCAACATGACTCCAGCAGATAAACAATTATGCAGTGGCTGAGAGAATTATTATATTTTCCCAAAGTGTGTTTAACTCGTATAATTACATTCAGTGAGAACTTACTCTGTAAGAGTATTTGAATTATGAAAGCAAACAATCAATGCATAGTATTAGTAGTTACCTTGGAAATTCAAGATTCAACTTAACAAAATGATTCTCTTCATCTTGGATTCCTCTGAAGACTCTGGTTTCAGGTCCCCTCAAGCACTTCAATCTGCATGATGATGATAAATGCTTGAATTCCTCAGGTTTTAAAAATAATTAGCTCTACTCAGTTTTACTATTTGTAAAATTAAAACTTATGACTCTAGCTAAGTCCTACCTTGGGTGGAATATTTTCCTGTGAAGCATATTATTAGAGAAACATATTCAGTGTATGTTCCATGTTTGATTTAAACACTCCTTTTAAACTTACATTTAATCCCAAATAAAATTATGCTAACTGCCCTCAGGAGTATCTTATCTAGAAACACACATAGTCTCATATGCTATGGGGTCATATATTTCCATTTCGATGGTGCCTCTCTAAAATAACTCTGTAGTCAAGTATTCTTTGCCTCTCATTATCCTAAACTTACTGACTACTAACCAGCTCTTAAACTCATTAGTCATTAGAAATAATTCAAGCAGTGCATCTTGTCATTTTGTGAGCCTTTCCTTTTTCTATATAATATATGCAGCTATGACCTAGAGAAATCACACTTGTTTGGTTTTGGTGCAGAAGAATACCAAAAGTGTCACAGTTGATAGTTTTCTAAGTAATGATACATATTTAACATTTGGAACACCTATGAGAAACAGGTGTTGCAACTAATTCTTTAGCAATTAAATGAATTAATCTTTCAATGTACATAATAAAATGAGATTCAAACCAAAATATTTTCTTTGTCTCATTTTTTAATGGTGTTTAAGTGATAAGAAGTCTATTCAAAGTTATTGAAAATAAGCTTAGTTCCTTCTCGGTTTCTTAATACCATACAGCAAAACTTCTTAAAAAATACATTTATTTATTTTTTTACTTGTTCACATTATATCCTGCTCACAGTCCCCTTCCTGTTCACCTCCTCCACAATCCTTCACCCATCCATCTTCCACTTCTCTTCTATGCAAATGGAGGCCACCGTTGGTATTCACCCAGCATTGTACTACAAGTCTCTGTGAGGCTAGGCACATTCTCTCTCATTGAGGCCAGACAGGACATCTCAGATATCTCAGAACATATCCCACATGCAGGCAACAGCTTTTTCTGATAGTACATATTCAGGTCGTCCAGGACTCACATGAAGACCAAATGGCACATCTGTTCATATGTTTGGGAAGGAGTAGGTATAGCCTGTGTATATAAAAGGGCAAATCTTATTTGGTTTGAATCACTGAGGCGAATGAAACCCAAGTATAATAAAAAAAAAATAAAAAAAAATAAAAAAAAAAAAACCTGTGACAAATAAAACCTAAAAAGCTGCCAATGCCTCATAACCTATTCTCTGGTATCAAAATGGACAAATAAATTTAGGATGCTGGTAAGTTAAGGAAATATACCCAGCAGCAATCTAGCTAAGCTCTGCTAAGTTTATTGAATATTTGGCAGGTATTCACTTGGATTTTTCTTGTTTCAGACTACAATGCATACATTACAGATTGTTTTCTATGGATTCATTGGTTGTTTGAACTTGGTTATAGTTTAGCTTTTGTGAATTCTATTTTGAAACACAGTTTCACAGCTGCACAGTCATATTTAAGAAAAAAAATGCTTCTATTGTATTGCACTTTTAGTTGATTACTTTCCACTGTCCTGAAATTTTTTCATCATCAATTAAAACAAACAAAGAATAATTTGTCTTGCTACCATATATTTAAGCTATTATTTCCTATTGGAATTAATCCTTATTTCAACCAAACTCGTCATCTAATAGGCACTATAAGCAAGCCTACTAGATCATTTGTAATAATGATACTGTGACCACCCTAGAAGGTCAATTAAACTGCTTGTTTTCCCTGTCAGGAAATGGGAATATACTATAAATATAATGAATATCCACCACCCTCCATTGGCACTTCATTAACAATACCACATCTCTCTCATTATATTCACTTTTCTCAACCATTTATGTCTATTTTTCCAAATTCTGGTTTGAAAAGCATGGTATAGTCTTCATTTGCCATTCTTTAACAATGATTTTTCCTCCTACTTGGAGGCCTTGGTTTCACACAGCAGCCAACCTTAAATATACCACAGGTGACATTTCTTCCAGTATTCTAACTTTGCTTGTATTCTTTTAGGAGAGTAAACTTCAAATTTAATTATATAATATACTCAAATGCACAAAATTAATAAAATACTCTTCCATTTGTGGCTCCCACTGTCTTGTGAATAACAAGATGTCAACTCAGACATCTAGATGATAATGACATGATTCAAACTCTTCAGAAATCCTACACTCTTTGACCAAAATGTCTCATTAAAATCACATCCAATTGGCAAAACTCACTCCCACTTGGCAACTATCACAAATATATTCCAGTGCATTTAAAGTAGTATTGAAAAATATAGCTTCATTGGGAACCCTGTACTCAGTTCAACTGATGGCTGTGAGCCTCTACATCTGTATTATACAGGGTCCCCAATGAAGGAGGTAGAGAAAGGACCAATGGATGAACAACAATATGAACTAACTAGTACCCTCAGAGCTCCTAGAGATTCAACCACCAACCAAGGAGTACATACATTGTAGGACTGATTGTTCTGGCAGCATGTGTATAGTAGAGGATTGCAAATTTGATCATCAATAGGAGGAGAGGACCTCAGCCCTGTGAAGGTTTTGTGCCCCAGTGTAGGGGAATGCCAGGGCCAGAAAGTGGGAGAGGGTTGGGTGGCAGGCATGGGGAAGGGGGAGGCAACAGGGGTTTGTTTTTGTTGTTTTTGTTTGTTTGTTTGTTTGTTCCTGGGAGGGGAAACTGGGAAAAGAAAAATCATATGACATATAAATAAATAAAATAATAAAAAAAGAAAAAGAAAAATATAGCTTAAAAATGTTCTCAAAAATATGTGTCTAAATAAATGATAATGATATCTAGATTAAGAGCCTATGCTTGTATCTTGATAGTTATATTGATAAGAAATAATTACTTTTATATTATTCACACTGTACAACATTCTATGATGACTGCAAAATCACTACTTTTTTTTCTGTGAAAGTATTAGAATATACAAGTACTAAAAACATTTAGCTAATTTTTATTATTTTTGGTGGATGTCTTGAAAACTAACACTGAGATATTTAAAATTTCATGTTTGTATATAAAGGTGACCTTGTTCTCAGTATTAAAAGCCAATGATCAGGGCCTAAAACACGTGGTGGCACATTTGTGAATGATTCATCAAATCTCCCATGAATTACCTGATCTTCAAGGGTGTGCCAATTTTCTACAAAACACATACAGTTCAAATACACCCATAATCTCCCTGGCACAAAGGGTTGTTTGCTGTTCTATCCAGCTTAATTGTGAGACAATGAAATGCAATGAGTATTTTAAAAAATTACCTTGTACACAACACACTGTTACTTTTATTCTCCATCTTGTTTCTTTGATATTATTTTTATGGTCTTCTACTTCTTTTAGAACTTATCTGATTCACAATACAACTTACATATGATTAACAGTAGCATAGGAAGAGAAACAGACATTGAAATATTTTAAGTTTAGAGATGATATGCTTTCAATTATATTCATCAGCAAGAAATTATATAAATCCATTTGTGCCAGCTGAGTACTAGAAAAATTTGGTTTTAGAATTCCTTACTTTTCCATTTTATCAATTTCCTCCACAGATTATAATATCCTCTTTAAAACAAATATCAAAGAATCTCACAAGATTTATTGCTACTTTTACAACTGTGAGCTGGCAAAATTATCTCAACATATTTTTAAACATAGAGTATTATTCATTCCAAAATATTTTAAAATGTATAGCCAATGAATACAATAATTAGTAAAATATAAAGACTGGTCAAAGATGGCATTCCATTTCATATGGGGTTGTACTGAGGGAAGAGATTGTTGCTAATATGCATCCAGTATACAAATTTCCTTTTGCAAATGATTTAAGAACAGGTTTTATAGGTGTAGTGGCACAAGTATTTAACCCTAGAACTCTAAAACTCAAGGCAAGATAATAACAAGTTACAGGGCAGCCTAAGGTATTAAATAAGGCAGTCTTAAAACAACAACAAAACAAAATAAGACCAAAACAATACCAAAAACTTCAACCAAGGACTTCAAATTTCCTTCATATTATGTTGTTATTTAGTCCAGAAAAAAAGTATTCTAGAATTTGTTTTAAGGCAAGGAGAGAATTTTTATCTTTAGTGTAATCTGGATATTTTGTAGATATTTTTTTCTATATTTAAGTTAACAGAATAAAAAGGTGGATTTCATAAAAAAGACAAAGGAATTCATTTTGCTAAGAAAATGAGTACAGATTACCTATGTATCTATTTATCTATCTGTGAATATATGTATATCTGTCTGTCTATCTAAAGATACATTTAGGCATAGATATATACCCAAAAGAAGAAGGGATAAACTGGGAAGTTTGTTTCTAAACATTTATTCTCTTTATTAAAATAGTAAAAAATTGAATATCAAATTTGTAATTCTGTTTGGCACTAGACACAGAAATATGTGACTAGTTGAGAATAACCATTAAAATTAATAGGAACATTACAATTTTTACCTAGGAGTAAAATGAAATGTCTCAAACATTTTTGCATCAGAAAATATCAAATCTTCCAGGAATACTGGAGTTGATAAGTATGCTTTATAGAAACAGAATCCATGAATTGCATTCCATTCAAATCCTCTATGGGATTGGCTCAGTGTAGGCTGTGTCAGTTATCTATTTACACTGTATAATAAAACATATTTCTTTAAACAGACACAATATAACTTTTTTTTCTTTTTCTTTTTTTGGTTTTTCGAGACTGGGTTTCTCTGTGTACCCCTGACTGTCCTGGTACTCACTCTGTAGACCAGGCTGGCCTTGAACACCGAAATCCACCTGCCTCTGCCTCCCAAGTGCTGGGATTAAAGGCATGTGCCACCACTGCCTGGCTACAATATAATTTCTTCTTAGTCTATCCTTCCAAACTAATAAACTACACTTTTTCCAAGTATTAATTTGAAAACTTTCAAGCTTGTATATATAAAATTAAAATGCTCTAAATTATTGGTTGTTAGAATTTTTATCTGATAATCACTAATGGCCATTTCAGACGATCGTTTATACAATAGCTATCATAAGTTATGATTCATATTTTTTTCAACCAAAAGAACTAGTTAGCATGTTAAAATACCATTATCAACTCTCCAGATGGCCTTTCCTTCAGTCTCTGTTACATTCTTTGTCCCTTCATTTCCTTTGACAGGAGGAATTCTGGATTAATATTTTTGAGGTGGGTGAGTGGCCAAATCCCTCAACTAGGGCCATGCCTGTTCACTAGATATTGTCTCTACAGGTTTTATCTCCCCTCTTTAGGTGTATTTTGGCTGATGTCCTCCCTCTTGGGTCCTGGCAACTTCTTGGGTCCCTGGCATCTGGGACTTTCTAGTGGCTACTCTCAGTTCCCCCTCCCCCACTGCTACATACCTTCTTTCAAATTCCTGACCCTCTGTAGTTTTCCATCTTCTCCTTCTGTATCTGAACCACCCCTCTTTTTGCTCCCCTCCTCTATCCCTCCTAGATCTCTATCTCCCTCTCCTTCCTGAGATTATTTTCTTCCCCCTCTGAGTAGGACTGTAGCATCCACACTTTGGTGTTATCTTCTTTCTTCTTGAGTATTCTGAGCTTCTTTTTTGGTATTATCCAGTTGTCAGTGAGTACATACCATGTGTGTTCTGTTGTGGCTGGGTTACTTCATTCAGGATGAAATATTATTTGAGTATCCACATTCTGTCAAATTGTTGATATATAACACTATGAGAAATAACCATAACCTATCAACATTCACAATATGTAACAATATGTGAAATAATACGAATTTCTGTTTGTTCTAAGGCACTAAATTTTGAGATACTTGTTACACGCCCATGAATAGCCACAGCCTTTTGTCTATCAACTACACTCAGCATTTTGCTTCCCTGATATCCCTAAAAACCCTCAGACAAAAATAGCAGGAATAAGAATTATTTTTCTAAAATTTCATATGTTGGAAAATTTAGAAAGATAACCAGAATTAACAGTTTGTGTGAAATATTGCAGGATTAAAAAATATATTGGGAACAAAATGTGAAATAATATGAATAATTCACATATATTTGAAATCATAATAAGCCATAATAGTAATGGTTAAAGTCAAAATGATGCATCCATTATTCCTTATGTACACAGATTGATTAAAGTCAGACTTAGTACCTGAAATTAACTTTACTAGTCACATGCAGCCATTTTTACTTAAATGAATATGCCAACTTGTATCCATTAAGTAATCTATTACAACCTCTTAGTGTTTTCTAAACTAGGTAGAAAGTTCTCAGAGAAGATAAAATGTAAAATGTAGTTTAGTACCTGTCAATAAAAATAAAAAATCTGAACATGGTGGCTTAAATCTTTAATACCAGCATTCATGGTACAATTGAGTCTGAATTCAAAGCTAGCTTGGTATACATTAACGTGTTCTAGGATAGCCTGGGACACACAATTAATAGTCTGTTACAAAAATAAATAATTAATTAGAATAAAACATCATCACTTTCTTAGAAGAAGAGATAATTTGTTTTTGAAATAATGAGTGTATATGATTAGAAAGCACACATTTCATTAAAAGGATGCAGGCTTGAAGAGCATAAAAATCTAATAATGAATCTGGCATATATATCCGCAAAATTTAAGTTTCCTTAAGTACATATAATATGAAACTTTTCACAGTAAGCCAGAACTCCACAGGGTACATGCCATTATCTAAAATAAGAGGGCATGTATTCACAGAAGTATATGCTAAAATTAAAGTTATTTTGATTCTTTCTGAAATTATATTTAAATTATTTTTACATTTCAGCTAGCATCAAAGGAATATGAGAATTATATATAATAAATGATAATTGCATTTTTAAAATGTTTCAATCATTGTTTTAGGATTTTTCTATGTTGAAACAGTAAAAAAATGACTGCAAAATATGTTGAAAATTATTATAGTTATCAAATTTGTAGAGCTCATGTGTTTTGATGCAGGAATTTTATCATTACCAAAAAGCAAGATTCCAGTGTTATGAAGTAAAAGAACTCCACTTAGAATTCGAAGATCAAACATCCAATCTTGGTTTGCCACTAAAACTTAGATCAAAGAAAAATGACTTTTGGTCTCTGAATATCATTTCATCCTTTTTGAACAATGTACTTTTGTAAGAGTATTTCTTAGATCCAATTCAGCTCTAATAATGTGTCTATTTTCCACTTTGGTTATTGCTAAAGTTTCCATACTCTTATTCCTTTGGGTTAGAACATTAAGTGGTTTATTAAAAGCCAAATATTATCTGAGTATTACTCATTAAGCCATTATTAGCCATTAAAATCTCAGCTTGATTTAAATAATTAGATTAGCTAACAGAGACCTGAGGGAATAGAGTTAAGAAGAGGGATATTTGACATGAAGATAAAAGGGCAGAAAAATGATATCAAGTCATCCCAGGAAACTAAATGTTTACATATTAGCTACTCAAAAGTAGCCTACCTAACTTCAGGGCTTCCTATGAGAATTCTTAGTAAAATGTCTATGGACATGATATGCATTCTAATTAAGACATTATTGAACAAGAAAGAGGAGATATTTGGAAACTTTGTTCTCAAATATTTTGTTTATGGTATACTGTCTTGAAGATAACAAATGACCTGCAATTACTTTGAGAAGATATAAAAGGTCTACATTAAAGAGAAAAATATTGATACAATTCTATATGAAGAAAAAGAAGTATAATAAGAATTCATTTTATAACTCTATGGCATAAGACTTATCCAGGCTATTGTAGATTTTGGTTTCTGAACAATGACATAAAGATTTCACCATTTACTAATGACATGTGCAAAAAGAATAAATCACATGTATTTGAGAATAAAAATGGAACATAAATGTATACTCCATTTGAATGCTTCTTTCAGTTTTTGACACCACAATATAATTACATGCTTTCTTCTTTCCCCTTCTCCCGCTCAGCCCTCCCATATACCTTCCATACAGTTTTTCATTAACTGTTATTACAATCATATATATATATGTGTGTGTACACGCACATATTTGTATTTATGTATACCTTCATAACCATATATATTTACAGATACATATTCTTTGAAGAACACATATATTCTTAATATATTTATTTAATATGTAAGTATAATTTATGGTCTGCAAAATTGTGCTCATATATGTTTTCAGATATAACCACTTAACCACTTGATATTGGATAACCCATTGTTGTACTCTTCCCTGGTGTAGGCTTTTTCTTCTTCCATCAGGAGTCTTTAGTTGCAATTCTAACAGATACATTTTTACAATACAACTCTTTCACCTAAGGCTCATGTTTCATCAAGAAGAGGTGGTTGAAAGAATGTAAGAGCCAGAAGATAAAGGAGTTTTCTGTGAGACATTATCTCCGAGACATCTCAGAAGCTATATACATAAAAATCTCACAAAGATGACTGCCTAAATGTGACCTGAACAGGGACAATAAAAATACACTTGCTAAAGTGGAATTGAGGGAAAGAGATAATATCTCAACCTTCCACAAAGAACTACATGTACTATATTTATATATGCCTTTCAAGAATATTTCCATAATACTAACTAAGGCTTATATTTAATAGTCAAATGTTAGTGACTTAGACACATCTATACAAAACACTGGACATAGAGTATCACTGCACTCTGTTAATTAAGATCCTTAGGTTCTAGATAATATTTTTTAGAATTTTCAAAGTCTAATCATTCAAATAAGGATCAATAGCAGTCTATGAACCCAGAAAAATATAAACAATATTTGAAGATAAAGTCTTTCTTGCTAATAGCCATTATACAAGCATAAAGTATAATAAAGGGCACATATATGTAGATTTTCTGTCTTGAATTGTGTGGTTTTAAAACACCACAAAAATTTCAAGTTAAAGGTTCTTAATTTACTAATTTAATTTATCTTCTAATGAAAGCAACCTACAAATTTAAAAACCAGAGTGTTAGTTTCTACTAGATTTTTCAGTAAACAAGCATTTTTTCAGACAATTACGCAGTGGCAAATATAAAAAGTTTCTAAATTTGTCTCTTAGAATCATTACTTTACTGTAGCTCCCTATAAACTTCAAAGACCAAAGTCATAATAAATACATAAATGTTGCATCTTGATTGATAAAAAGGTTTGAGAGATTTTCTTTTCAACAGAAGTATCAAACAGCAACATGCCCGTGTGTGTGTGTGTGTGTGTGTGTGTGTGTGTGTGTTTATGCAGTCTGTATAAGGTAAAGATACTTAATATTAAATTGCCATTTTTATTATTAATTCTATTAGCTTGCTATGGAAAATTTCATACAAATAATTTTAGACAAGAGGAGGAAAGGTTATATCTTTCCAAAATGGAAAGAAAACAAAAACAAAAACAAAAACAAGAAGAAAAACATTCTAAAGCCTGACAAACCATGGGCCACTGGAAAACAACAAGTAAGAGACATACTGCTGTGTTGCAATCAGAGGTGACTCATTTTGAAAAGGGCTTCTCAGAAATCTGTGAGGCAGAGTCCTAGCCACAAGCAAGGACAGGCTTGAAAACAGTAGTTACAACTACAAAGCAGAAATCAAGTAACAAATGGTGTCAGAGTAGCAGAGTATTGCAAGCTATCCACATGATGCCATTTCAGGGATACTAGCCAAATGTATCCTTCCTACTGGTCCAGACATGCAGCCTGAATTTCCCAGATCAGTAAAATACATTTGAATCATCAAAGAATGAAAAGAAATAATCTATCATTATGCAGTATTACAATTGATTTCCTATTTCTCATCTTAACACTCCTTATCTAGCAGAATTCTGAGTATAAACCTGCTGGATTGGTAAGCAAGACGATGTAAATATAGAAAATGCCAAAAGCAATGCAAATTCCTTAAAATGAGGTTTCCTAGAGGGCTAGATAGAT
Organism: Mastomys coucha; assembly: GCF_008632895.1. Taxonomy (NCBI): domain Eukaryota; kingdom Metazoa; phylum Chordata; class Mammalia; order Rodentia; family Muridae; genus Mastomys; species Mastomys coucha. Next base: position 121,903,921 of record NC_045030.1, read on the forward strand.
TCAGATCACTGAACCTTTCTCTAAGTAAGAGGAGTTAAAACATTCAATATAGCCTAAGGTATATAAAACTAGTAAATAAATTAATTATACTTCAATATCAAAATCATGGTTGCATTATCTTAATATAAATAATCATTGTATCCATGCATATGAAATAGACCAGATTATTTGTTGTTCGATATAAAATTACAAATGTCTTCCAATAACATTGTTAATTTGTGCTAATTGCATAATCAAAATATATCATCGAACTTTTTGTCAATCAAAATGCCCTTTTTTAATTTCTACTATTCAGTTAACAGGCACTGGTGATCTAAAAATGAAGACCATATAGTCTCTGGCCTTTTGAATTTGTTAAAGTAGATTACTTAAACTTTATACAGTTCTTGTAGACAAAGAATTTCAGTGAAGCTACAAAATAACATTAATATCAAATTAAGGATGCATCAATTTTTCCATATTTAAAAGCTATTTTCAAATGCTAATTTCATTTTGGCTTTTTTAAAAAGATCATCAAGTCACTGTAGAGTGCCAAGAAAAAAAATTAAATAGTCAAAGCAATACTGATCACAGTAGCCCAGTCCATTTTGCAAAACCACTTGGCACAATATACTATATTTGAAGCACCATGGAAAAATCCTTCATTGCTCAAAGCATCCTCCTTTTTACTCAGTGAGTTGTCTTTTGTTCTATAGTAAGCCTTCAGTCAGCAAACATGCCTTTACTTATAGCTCTGGGTATACTGCCAGGAGTCTACAAATAACAAAATTACAATAATTATACAGTTATTCATGAATGAACATACTTAACCCAAGAGTGTTCCAGTAGAAAGGGCAGGAAAGCTAATGCATTAGCAATACACATGCCAGATGGAGGGGTGAGTTTTTAAAATATTATTTGAAACAAAGGATAAAGGGACAGTTGGATGGACCTGCATTCTGAAATTCAGTTTTCTGGGGTAAGAGCCAATGGAGAAAAGCACAATTTTATGCATGCAAATACTTAATTAAGGTTTGGTAATAATGTGGACCAAGTGCTATTTTATTTTTCTTTATCTCTGGAATCCAGAGCTAAGAAATCAGTGAAGTATGTGCTTTATCATCTCTAACGTAGGAGCTTACCATAAGACAATTCTAAGTTCATATCCAACAAATACATGTTTAGTTATTTTTATTACAATGGATTGCATGCTTATTTTAGGATGTAAAATGTGCAAGGATGGTACATTTTGGTAGCTGCTGCTCACAATGTGTTAGTAGATATTTTCTAGTTTGTGCATATAGAGATTATAGAATTGGGCTATACACATATTTTGAGTCTTATTTCAATGCTAATAATTATATGTAAATATTTTCAAAAATCTTATTGGGAAATATAATTTATATGGAATATAATGAATATATTTTTAAAGATTCAATGCATTTTGACAAGGGCAAACACTCACATAAATGGATATCTCATTATTATATATAAAATATTTCTGACACTGGAGAAAGTTGTTGCATTCAGCTTCCTAGACATTCCCAGGAGAAAACCACTATTCTATGTTATGTTCATTATAGATTAGTTTATCATGTTAATGAACATCATGAAATTTAATCACTCTCTACATTAATCTTTGATTCCAGGTTTTTCACTTAGCATGATTTTCTGTAGATTTTTCATGCTTTTACAATGTACAGTTAATTTCTTCCCAACATTCAATAACAGATTTAACTGCTTAATCCTTCTCCTACTTGGATCTTTCTGCTATTTTCAATTTCTGTCATTTCTAGCATATTCTGTGTTTATTATTTGAATAATAGCCCAAATGTAAGGGTATGACATATAGTTAAATCTATTTTTCTGGTGGATATTTATGGTAGCAATTTTTGGTGCAATAAACAATGTTACAATTAGCATTTTTATGAGCCTTTGTCAGAACACACGGCTGATTTCCTAAAGGTGTTGTGGTCCTACTAATAGAATTACCATGCCAAACTATGCATATATTTGAAGTATTTTGTTATAGATTATTAAAGTACTTACAGATGTTCTTTAAAACACTCAGGTCTCAAAATAGGGAACCTACTTTCTTACTCCCTATACTTGCAAGAGATTATCATTAGTATTTTAAAATTTCCCACTGATGTCCCAAACGTCTTCAGTTTCTATTCTGTAGATAAAGGAAAAAGACATTGTTCATTCTTGTATCAGGTGAGCATTATTATTCTTCCCTTGTACTACTATTCTTTCTAGTTTTTAATTACCAAAAAATGAGACTTTGGTTCCAACGTACAGGTGTCTATGGGTATATTTTTAATTTTGTTCATTATTGTATATGTTGTGAGCATAACTTATAACATCAAGTATTCTGTCTTTTATTTCCTTCTCTTTCCAAATTTATCTTTGTTGATGCAACAATTTCAGTGTTCAGTTACTATTTTCTTTGGATTTACCTCAACATATAAAAATAAGATGCTTGGTATACAGATGTAGCTCAGCAGTCAGTAACATGTGTTGATGTTGCAGAAGAATGAGGTTAATTCTCAGCACCAACATCCTAAACTCCTGTTCCAGAGTGTGTGGACTCCTCTTCTGCTTTCTGTGGTCAATACACATGTACTTAGTGCACATATGTATGTGCAGGTCAAATACTCACAGACACAAAACAAACAAACAAACAAAACCACGTGTGCTGAATTTTTCAATTTTACATTGTACTTGCTGGTCAGAATAATTGCCCTCACCTCTGTCTATATCCTGATCCCGAGATAGTATATTTTGCTATCGAACAAGAATGAAATAAGTTTCTAGTTGTTCATCTGTTGGCCTTAGTGAAATGTGCCAGGGTTATTTAAAGGGTCATGTGTTTTTCTTGTAGACAAATTTATCTGTGATGGTTAATTTTGATTGCCATATTGATGGATTTATAATCACTGTGGTAACAAATCTTTGAGCAAGTCTGAGAAATTTCCTAGATAAATATAATTGAGAGAGACATACTAATTCTAAATGAGTAAGACACCATTGAATGTGCTAGATCCCAAACTGAATATAAAGGAAAAGGAAGTTTTGGCTGAACAACATTTATCTCTCTCTGTGCCTGATTGTGGATGCAACATAGCCACTGTCATGAGTTCTCCACCATGATGTATTGTGTGCTTGAACTGAGAACCAATTTTATTTTAGTTTTATTAGGTATGTGATGACAGCAAAAAGTAATTAATGTAATGTAAGAATATTTCTGCCATATTTGCTTTAATTGCAAAAGGTATATCCTTTCTCAGCCTATTTTTCTAGTTATTTATACATATATTATCATTTCTAGTATTATAGTCATATATCATTACTGTTCAGGGATTATTCTAGTCTAATACTAACCCTATATAATTTTCACATTCAATTTTAAGTATTTAACTCTAATTACAAATGAGTGCTTGAAATAAATGATAAGGTTTTAAAAACTGAAATTCCTCACCTAATTTTCAAATCACTAATGGTAAACTTGAAAATAATACACATACAATATGAGAATATAATACAATATGTAGTAGCTTAATTAGCAAGATATTTGGCACTATGAATAAAATACTGATACCATGGTAATCAATAAACCTATTTTACATACTTATGTCATTTGTGTGAAATATGTGCTCACTGTAGTAGAGGAAAAAATAACAGAAATGAAAATAATATATCACTTTTATTATTATATTATATTATCCAACAATATATTACATAACTCATATCTTGTTATACTAATAACTGTGGTCATTAGAATATATATACATATACATAGATAAACTTGAAAAATGTTTAACTATAAATTTGTACACTTTAAAATATCTATTTGTAATTATACTTAAATACTTTTGTTAAGTAATGAGGACTGTGTTACGCTCTTTAAAAGAAACAAATATAAGCAACTCATGTGATTTCTACATTTTTTAATAATTATCATTTATTACTTTTAAGATGAAAATTATCTTAACTGAATTATAACTAGATGAAGTAATTTTCAGGTATTCACAGAAAATGTAAAAAGAATTATTTGGTAATTACAGACTATTGAATGAAACCCAAGCTTTAAAGTATGAAATATAAGGGTCTTGACTATTGTCTTTGCCAACTCCAGCTTCATGCTCTATGGTTGGTTGAACAACAAGTCTCCCATAAGTCTCAGGAATTTAAATCTTGCTCCCTAGTTGGTAAGTGCTGGAGAAGGATTAGGATATCTGGCTTTGGTGTAGGGAGTATGTCAGTGGAGACAAGTCTTACATTATCAAAAGACTCCAGCCATGTTGAGTTGCTCTTTATATTTTCTGGTTGTGATTTAAGATGTAAGCTCTCCAGAGATGGAATAAAAGGCCATCCAGAGACCATCCTACCTAGGGACCCATCCCATCTGCAGATACCAAACCCAGACATTATTGCTCATGCCAAGAAGCTCTTGCTGACTGGAGCTTGGTATAGCTGTCCCCTGAGAGGCTCTGCCAGATCCTGATCAATACAGAGACAGATGCTTGCAGTCAACCATCGGGCTGAACATGAGGACACCAATGGAGAGGTTAGGGGAAGGACTGAAGAAGCTGAAGGGTATTGCAACCCCATAGGAAGAACAATATCAACAAAGTGAACCACCCAGAGCTCCCAGGAAATTAACCACCAGCCAAAGAGTATACATGAAAGGATCCATGGCTCCTGATACATATTATAACAGAGGATTGCCTTATCTGGCATCAATGGGAAGGGAGGAACTTGGTCCTGTGGAGGCTCAATGCCCAGCCTAGGGGGATGCTAGGATGGTGAAGAGGGAGTGGGTGGGTGGGTGGGCAGCACCCTCATAGAGGCAGGGGGAGAGGGGATGGGATAGGTGGTTTGCAGAGGGGAAGCCAGGAAGGGAGACATTTGAAATGTAAATAAATAAAATAATCAATTAAATAAAAGGAAAAAAAAAGATGTGCACTCTTAAATTTCCCTGACACCATATGTATTCTTATCCTTCTGAAGGCATAAGTTGCAAATAGTCCCTTCATTCAATAAGTTGCCTTGGTCATAGTGTTTTGTCACAACAATAGAAAAGTAACTAAGTGATTTTCACATTCCCCCAAGCTAACTGATAATACATATTCCATACCCAACAAGGTTAACCAATATCTTCATCTATTTGACTATTGCTTCTTTTGTTTGGAATGATAGTTTCCATGTATAAATATTTAGGCATTGTTTCATGTGGATTATTTCACTTAATAACCACAGTAAGCATGAAATATATGAAACTTCTCCCATTGTATAAACAAAAGATTGTTGGGTGGGGAAATGGCCAAGGCCAAGGCAGTTCATAAAGTAAGTTTTGTAAATTTACCAATGCCCAGGTTTTTGTATTATGCCATGTAATTTTCTGGGTTAAGTATCTACATCTAATAAGATGATAAAGTAGGACTTCAATATGTAGTTTTATTATTATGAAGGGTTATATTCTATTCATTAGTAATATAATCCATATCCAGGACTTATCCCTGTATTTTACTGTTATATAAGCTTTGCCTGATATCAGGAGCCATAATAGGACAAGCTAATAACTAGCAGGTGATCATCCTGAAATGCCTGCTTCAAATTATTACATAATCTGTGACAGGTGAGCCCTTAAGCAAGGCTGTAAGGGACTAATTTTAGGAAAGATTCCTGCTATTAATATGCTTTTCCTGTTATTATTCTACATATATAATTGCCACGCCCAATTGTCTACTCCAGTAACATCTGCAGTATCAGAGTTAAAAGCCTGATCATGGATAAGAGGTGTTATGACTTCAAAGAAAGTTTGTGCCTCCTGGGTATTCAGTCAGTCGTGGCAACCCCTAACTCAGAGGTAACCCAGATATATCCTTATGAACTCACGTGCTAGGTTCCCACCAAGATATGATTTATTAATAGCTAGACAAAATTGGACATTGCTCTCTGACCTTTACCAATCTTCCAACATGTTAGCCAAACCCTGGCTGGAATTTCGTAAAGAATGTTACCCGCCCAGACTAATTGCCTTCTGCTTTGTGGGTAGGGCATTGAAGTTTACAGAATGGAAGACATATCCCAGAGCAAGGTCAAGTAGAATCCTCATTCTCACTTACTGCAGCTGAGCCACTCCCAGGAATTAGCAAGAAAGAGACTTGTCTCTACTAGCCCAGAAGATTAGCATAGTGGGTGTTTTACTAAGGATGGGCGGGAGCTTGAGCCAAGTGTGTGTGTGAGAGTGTGCAGCAGACAGCATTCTAGATTCGAGATTCGAGCCTCTATCCTCCTGGCTGGTGCACCCGCAGCCCCCACCCCCCTCCCCGACTCAGGCTGGGCCGCATGGGCCCCGAGCATGCTCGGAGCCCTGGGGTGCTGCACCAGTCCAGAGGAGATTGCTGCTGTTTTAGACCCAGTGTGTTTCAGGTGGCCTCAGATGTACCTCAACTGCTGAGCTGCCAGATTTCTCATTTCTCTTTTATAATGACTGTAAAAGTCTCATGTCATTTTTAAGAAATACACTCAGACTCAGCACTTCCATGTGTCTGTCTCTGTTTGTCACTCATTGAATTCTTTGCCCACCTGACCAGAACTTTCATCCCACGGAATAAGAGGTCCCTGCAATGAACCCAGTCTGTGGCACATAATAATCACTAAGTAATAACACAGCCATTTGGAACAGATCTCTACAGATCCATGAAGATGTACTGTCTTGCAGTGATGCTATATAGACAAATAGATGACTTAAGTCTTAATGATGATCCTACAAGAATTCCTAAAATTATATCTGTGATTATTAAGCTCTTTTATAATGGGACTGCTATTAGGTCCTTTTCTGATAGTCAAAACTTCAGTGAGAACTCTGCAAGTCTTCCAAGTGTCAGCAGTTAATTGCTCTTAGATGGTAACCAGACTTTCTCCTACTCAGAGAACATTCTAAGAGGTTGTAAAACAATTAACCAAAGGTCATAAAAAAGGGGACTAATGACTTATTACAGGTGCTAGGACAGAAGATAAAATGTTGACTTGGTTTATCTACACAAAAACCCACAGAAAATATAGTTGTGGTTTTAATCCTTCAGTGAACCTGTGGAGCTGAGACAGGTGATGAATGTTTAGCTAGATAATTACTCCTAACAGATATGTGTGTAAACATCCTCTGTTGTAAACTTCTACTTCAATTTATGATATGATTTTCTGTGTGAATTTTTGATGATTTTTTAACTTGTGATCATGTATTATAAAAGATGTTTAAGGGTTGAGGACAAAGAGAAGTGTCAGAACTGGGGGACTGAGGTGACAGGAATGGAGATGAGAAGAACTGAGCTGAGAGAGAAACTGAGCTGAGGAGAAGTTTTTAGGCAGAATACTTTTTAGAATAGAAGAATAGAATAGAATAGAATGAAGAGTGGAATAACTTAGAAACTACAGGTAACATAAAATACTAAAAGAGCAATGTGCAAAATGCAGAGGAAAGAGTAAAATAGAAGATGCTGCAGAGAGCAGGAGCAGGCAGGCTTCTCCTTACCATGGGACAGAACAAGTCCCATGGTAAGAACAAGGCTGGCTTAGTCTTATTAAAAGAAACAAAGCTTTTTTTTTTTTCATACAAACACAGGTTTAATTCATTTAGCATTAAAAGTGTAGAAGCCTTTTCTTTCTCTATGTAATAAAGGTTGGAGCTCAATTTTTTCATTCAGAATGAGTGAGTTCTTTCTGCACTGGTGCTTGGTCTTTTGCTCCATATGCATATGTAAATATGGATGTGTGTATAAGTATGTAATTGTGAGCATGCATGAAAGGTGGGCCCAGCTGGGTATGAATGGATATGTATAAATGAAAAAATGAGCATGAACCTCTATATAAATTTATGGGAGATTATGCATATTTGCTTGTGTAAAAGTTTTTCCTTCTGTGAGAGTGTTATTCTCTTCTCCTGGTTCAATAGAAATTTATGGCTCCAAACTTCTCCCTAGCCAGACAAGCAAGATTCATCTGGACAATAGGGAAAAGGCTCTAGCAATCAGTCCTTTACTTAATCTCCTGCTGTGTTAGGATGAGATGCTAAGTGCTAGAAACAGCAGTTTCTGGCCTCAGGATCACAGAAGGCAGGTCAGCTACAATAGCATAGTAACAGACTTAGAAAAGTAAACTTTTTATTATACAACAAGCCTAAATATTTCCTAAGATGAAGTCTTACCCAAGAAATTGTAAGACAAAGTCTTACCCCTACCTTCTCTCTTTCCCCTCTGCTGCCTCAAGAAGAATGGACAAGAAAGAAGAAACCTCATGCTGGGGCTGCCCCCCCCCCCGGCAGCCTGACATATTGCCTGTCTGTATATTTATCTCTGCTAATGAGTATATAAATATATAGGTTCTTAAACTTTATTTAGACGTTGTAACCATTTCAGTTATAGTTTCCCTCCACTACTATCTATGAAAGCCTTAAAATTATGTCTTATCCATTCGGTATGGCTTGTTATTTTAAACAAATTTATGGTTTATGTACTCATTTAGGTGTTGTCGGAAAATTAAAAATATATGATACATAATACATTTTCAGAAATATCAGAGCCTACACTGCATTTTCAGAATAGACATTTCTATCATAAATTATTCATTTGAATACTAGGCAAATTATTGTTATTAATTTTCTTTGGAAAGGAATTGTGATGAATTACATTGTATCACATGTATTCACTGATACAGTCACACATGCATGTTCCTATAATAATTACTGTAGTTTTCTTTTTTTTTTTTTTTTTTTTTTTTTTTTTGGTTTTTCGAGACAGGGTTTTTCTGTATAGCCCTGGCTGTCCTGGAACTCACTCTGTAGACCAGGCTGGCCTCGAACTCAGAAATCCACCTGCCTCTGCCTCCCAAGTGCTGGGACTAAAGGCGTGCGCCACCACCGCCCGGCTAATTACTGTAGTTTTCAGTAAAGAATGTTATAAAATTGAGGCTGGAGCAATGACTTAACTGCCAAAATATATACTGCTCTTTCAGGGGATAAGAATTCAGTTCCTATCATATATGTCTGGTGATTTACAACTCCTCATATCTCCTGTTCTAGGGATCTGATGGTTTAGGAATCTAGAAGCACCTGTTCCAAAATGTCCAAATACTTGAACATAGGCACATACAAAAACATAATTTTAAAATGATAAAAATAAATCTTTTGAGATTTACTTACATTTTTCTCCTTCCCTTTGTTCCCTCTAAAGTCTCCATATGCCCTTCTATTCTTTTCTTTCATAATCATAGTCTCTTTTTACTTATTAAGATGTATGCATGTAATATATATGTACATTGTATTATATTATTTACATATTTCTAAATTATATATGTATTTATTCTTAAATATATAAATACAACATACTTAGTCTGTATGGTATTACTTGCATATGTATGTTTTAGGGCTGACAATTTTGGTATTGGATAACCTGGACCAGCATGGCTTGTATACTTTGACAGTAATCAAAAGCTCTCTAATTGGACATAGGGTCAGTTTAAATGAGGAGAAACCATGACTGGTACTAGAGAACCTAGCCAATTGGTCCAGAGCTACTGAAGTCATGGATCTTGGAGGAGAACCTACAACTGCTTTTTTACTAATCTAGCATAATCAATAATTACATTCTAATTCCTAAATATTTATTCTTATACACATAGATAAATATGTTCCACACATCTCATCAAGTATATATTTCTTTGTAAAATAAATCATTATAATTCTCTTAAACTAAAAATCTTTCTGATTTGGGTGATTAATACTAAAGTTTGTATGTTTCTAAAACATTTTTACCATTGTTTTAGTACATTTTTTCACTGGAATAATATAAATAAATACATACACATATATTTAATATATTATGTATAAAATACATCTATGTAAATAGCAAATACAATCTCTATTACAAAGAATGTGATAAAGTGGCATATAAATATGATATAAACTTATTGAAACATCTTAACAGATAATTTCACATGAATATAGCAGGACTGGAGTATTTTCTGTAGGTATGACAATGACAATTGGGCTTAGACTTTTTTTCATGCTGAAAATTACTTTATCACTGAGTTATATACCTAGACTCACAACTCATTTCTTGAGGACAACTCTAAAATGAAGCCAAAGGTTTTAAAAATAAAATACAAAGAGCAATTCTCAAATTCATCTGAAAAAGCAAAAAGCCCAAAATAGCAAAAACAATTATTAACAATAAAA
>NC_045030.1:121914862-121916034 GCF_008632895.1 Mastomys coucha
GATAAAAACTGCATGGTATTGGTACAGAGACAGACAGGTTAATCAATGGAATAGAATAGAAGACCCAGAAATTAAACTAAACACTTATGGTCACTTGATATTTGACAAAGACGCCAAAAATATACAATGGAAAAAAGAAAGCATCTTCAAAAAATGGTGCTGGTCTAACTGGCTGTCTGTATGTAGAAAAATGAAAATAGACCCATATTTGTCACCTTGCACAAAGCTCAAGTCCAAGTGGATCAAGGACATAAACATAAAACCAGATACACTGAATCTAAGAGAAAATGGGAAAGAGCCTTGAACTCATTGGCACATGGGAAAATTTCCAAAACTCCAATGATTCATACTCTAAGATCAAAAATTGATAAATGGGAACTCATGAAACTGGAAAGCTTTTGTAAGGCAAAGCACATAGTGAATAAGACAAATTGGCAACCTACAAATTGGGAAAAAAAATCTTTACTAACCCAAATCCAATAGAGGCTAATATCCAGTATATATAAGGAACTCAAGAAGTTAATCACCAAAAAACCTAAATAACCTAATCAAAAAATAGGGTATAGAACAAAACCAATAATTCACAACAGAGGAATCTTGAATGGCTGAGAAGAACCTAAAGAAATGTTCAAAGTCTTCAGTGACCAGAGAAATGCAAATCAAAATGACCGTGAGATTCCACCTTCCACCAATCAGAATGGCTAAGGTCAAATCCTCAGGTGAAAACACATGCTGGAGAGGATGTAGAGAAAGAAGAACACTCCTCCATTGCTGGTGGGATTGCAAACTGATACAACCACTCTGGAAATCAATCTGGAGTTTCCTCAGAAAATTGAAACTTGATCCACTTGAAGATCTAGCTACACCACTCTTGGGAATATATCCAAAAGATACCCCACCATGTCACAGGGGCATGTGATCCAATATGTTCATACTGGCCTTATTTGTGATAGCCAAAAACTGCAAACAACCTAGATGTCCCACGATAGAAGAATGGTTACAGAAAATGTGGTTCATTTACACAATGGAACACTATTCAGCTAATAAGAACGAGGACATCCTGTGTTTTGCAGGCAAATGGATAGAACTAGAAAATATCATCCTGAGTGAGGTAACTCAGACCCAAAAATAGATGCATGGTATGTACTCAGTAGTCAGGGTACACTGGCAAA
>NC_045030.1:121916269-121929877 GCF_008632895.1 Mastomys coucha
TCAAGAAATAAGAGGTTTGGGGGACCCTCCAGAATGCACCAGAGACCTGGGAGGTGAGAGATTCTCAAGACTCAAAGGGAGGGACCTTAGATGAAATGCCCAACTGCTGTAAGTAGAGGGAACTTGTAGAGCCCACCTCCAGCAGAAAAAAAAGGGCATCAAGTGAGGGATGGGGTTGCCATCCCACAGTCACATCTCTGAACCATAATTGTTCATGTCTGAAAGAATTACAGGGATGGAAATGGAGACGATCCTGAGGAAAAGAAGGCCCAATGACAGGCCCAAAGTGTGATCCAGCTCAAGGGGAGGTGCCAGGGCCTGACACTATTACTGAGGCTACGGAGCACTCACAAAAAGGGACCTATCATGACTGCCCTCTGAAAGACTCAGCAAGCAGCTGAAAGTGTCAGATGCAGATAGTTGCACCCAACCAGTGGACAGAAGCAGCTTACCCCTGTTGAATTAGGGAAGGCTAAAAGAAGCAGAGTAGAAGGGCGATCCTGTAGGAGGACCAGCAGTCTCAATTAATCTGGACCCCTGAGATCACTCAAACACTGGACCACCAAACAGACAGCATACACCAGCAGATATGAGGCTTCCAACACACATACAGTAAAGGACTTCCAGGTCTGAGTTCATTCAGAGATGATGCACCTAACCCTCAAGAAATTGGAGGCTCCAGGGAGCTTAAGGAGGTTGGGTTGGGGTTAGAGGTAACCACATGGAGACAGGGGATGGGGAGGATGTGTGGGATGTGGAGCAGTAGGAGGATGGATCAGGTGGGAGCAGGGAATGGAATATGGAGTATAAAATTAAATTAATTTAATAAAAATATTTTTAAAATTACAAAAATCTATTTTTTGCCTGTCAGAAATTTTATAGCCTCACCCTCCCATGTTGAAATCTAACAGACAACATATATTTATCCAAAAAGACCAGTCTGCATCCTCAGCTTCATGTCTTTGTTCTTTTATTCTCTGCTTGAGACTTCACCTGATCAATTTCCTCTTATTTTATTGTAATTGATACATCACCTTCTATCTGACATATATTTCCTCCACTATTTTTATCTGTTAGGCCATCTTGCCCTTTTGAAATATAATCTTCTTTTGTGATCCCATAAATCTGCCCAAATATGCTTAACAGTATAACCTGTCACAGCTAAAATGACTTTTTATGTATTTGTATTCCATTTGAGAATAAGTGCTCCTTGAGAGGGGTTGTTCATGTTTGTATCCCATGCTTAATTTAGGACTTTGAAAATAGAAGAGAATCTTACATATTCTAACTCAATATTTCAATGTATGCATAGAAATATAGAAAGATGTGTAGAAGGTTGATAGGTGATAGATAAGGAGATTATAATTCTTTAAAATGTAGTGGTGCATGGTACCCATGCTACAATTCAAAAACCAAAAAATGCTAAATAACAAAGAGTCCAAGTGGGGATGATTAAATATCACTCAAAAGGGGAAATCAAATAGTCATCAAAGGTAGATGTAAGGAGGGGACAGGATGGGCGAGAGGATATGAAGAGGAAGTTGGGGGTATGGGATCATATATAGGGAGAGCCACAGAAAGAGAGAGCCAAGAACGTGAATGGAAATCGGTAGCTGCTAGGGTTTGGGCATGTGCCACACACCTGCAATGTGGGAGCTTCCAGGAAGTCTATGAGACTGACTCTAGGGGAGACACCTAATAGTAGAGCATATGCAGCCTGAACAGGCCACCTCCTGTAGCCCAGCATGATTCCCAGAGGAGGGATCAGGACACCAACCCACCCACAAAATCTTCAATGCGAAATTTTCCCTGCCTACAAGAAGTGGAGGTACAAAGGTGGAAGAGAAACTGAGGGAATGGCCAACCAATGACTGATCCAACTTGATATCAGTCAATGGTATAGAACCAATCCCTGGCACTATTAATGATACTGTATTATGCATGTAGACAGTGGCTAACATAACTGTCTGCTGAGAAATTCCACCTCACCACTAAACCAAAACAGATGCAGAAACCCACAGCCAAACATGAGATGAAGCTTCAAGAATATTGTGGAAGAGTTGAAGGAAGAATTGACAGGCCCAGAGGGAATATGAATTCCACAGGAAGACCAACAGAGTTAGCTAACTTAAATTGTTGAGGACTCCTAGAGACAGAACCACCAACCATAGAGAAAACATTAGCTGGACTTAGGGCCCTACATATACATAGCAGATGTCCAGCTTGGTCTTCATGTGGGTTCCCTAACAACTGGAACAAGGGCTGTTGCTAAGTCTGTTGCCTGTTTGTCAATCTTATTTCCATAACTAGGCTGTCTCGTCTGGCCTCAATAGGAGAAGATGTGTCTAGTTTCACAGTGACTTGATGTGCTAGGGTTGGTTGATGCCCAGGGGCTCCTCTCCCTTCTCAGAATAGAAGGAGTAGAGAAATGGGTATAGGTGTTGTTTAAGGAGGGTCTCTGAGGAGAGAGGGTGGCTGCTATCAGGATGCAAAGTGAATAAATTAGTACATTAATGGAAAAAATGTAGGTTTAGCCAAGTCATCAGTCTTACATTGCTGTGCTAAACTATATTAATTTATGTAACTTAGAAGACAATCTTCTGTATATCTTATAAACTCAGAACTTCTCAATTTCCTTTATTCTACAACACTGGATCTCTGTTGCATATCTTTTTGACTAGAATTTCTAATCATTTGATAAAGTTTATCTAAATGGTTGGGTGAGGGGGGGAAGAGAAACATTAGCTTTACAGTTAGAACCAATGTGATTGTACACAAAGAAATGTCAACATTTGAAAGAATTTCCATACCCCAACCATATCTACATACCAAACACACTAAAATGAATATCTTTGTATTTGACTTAATGTTTCAAATACACAAATTTGTGTGTAAAATCACACATGATTTGGAATAATAAGACATCCACATAGAATAAAAATAAGCTGAAACCCTAGTTAGATTGTCAGATGTCTACCAATTCCATTGATATCAATGAGGTTATGCAGAAGTCATTGGGAATTAGAGTTAAGAATCAATTACAAACTTTTAGTCATTGCATTTGTGTACATTTTAGGATTTGTGTTTAATAATATTCTAAATACAGTTTTAAGTATTTAAAGAAACATAATTTTATGTTCTGGAAAATAAGCCATTGAAAGACTGTCATTTTCCAATGCTATACCCCAATGCTACTTAAAGCTTAATTTTAGCAATATACTTTAAAAAAAAAAATGTTACCCTTGGAGTTCACTCAGGTGAAACATGCCTGTACTCTTCCCTCTCCTTAACCAGCAAAGACTTCCAAAAATTACTTTGGTTATTATCATCTCACTGGTACTTTTAATTGATAAGAGACATAAAGAAGGCTGAAAGAGTTGGAATTTATATTGTGGTTGGAAAGTTGAAGATTGTGCTGCAGATTGGAGCAAGTTATTGTGGTAGATATTTAATATCAATTGGGGGTTTCTATTCCACCTTAGATCATTCTATTCCCAGGTAAAAGACACAAATTTTACATTTATATGAGCCTTAGTCAGCACTAAAGCTAGGCAGATATCTACTCATCACGCTATTATGTCTATTTCCTTATCAATAACCCTGAGTTATAACTTGGTGTGTTCAATCTGAGCTGCTCTTAACACCAACTGACCAACCCTCATGGCTGTGTTGGCGTGATTCACTTACCACTCCTCTTTTTTTTTTTAATTTTATTGATTATTTTATTTATTTACATTTAGGATATTATACCCCTCCTCAGTTTCCCCCTATCCCACCCCTATCCCACCTGCTTCTAAGAGGTTGCTCCCCAACCCATCCACCCATTCCCACTGCCCTGGCATTCCCCTATTCATGGTCATCAAGCCTACATAAGAGCCAGTGCCTCCCCTCCCACTGATGCCAGATAAGGCCATCTTCTGCTACATACTTGGCTGGAGCCCAGGGTTGTTACATGTGTGCTCTTTGGTTGGTGGTTTAGTCCCTGGGAGCTCTGGGGGAATGAAGAGTCTGGTTGGTTGGTATTGTTGTTCTTCCTATGAGGTTGTGATCCCCTTCAGATTCTTTAGTTCTTCCCCTAATTCCTCCATTGGGGTCCCTGTGCTCAGTCTGTTTGTTGGCTGCAAATATCAGCATCTATATTGGTAAGACTCTAGCAGAGCCTCTCAGGATTCATCCATATCATTCTTCTGTCAGCAAGCATTTCTTTGCATCAGCAGTAGTGACTGGGTTTGGAGGCTGCATATTGGATGGTTCCCCAGGTGGAGCAGTCTCTAAATAGCCTTCACTCATTGTCCCTGTATACAGGGACAATTCTGTGTTAGAATTTTGAGAAGCATGGGTGGCCCCATCCCTCAACTGGGAGCCATGACTAACCTCTGGATATGGTCTCTACAGGTTCTCTCTTACCTCTGTTGGGTATTTCATCTGATGTCATCCCTGTTGGGTCCTCGGAGCTTCTTGCTTTTCTGTTTTCTGGGACTTTCTGTTCTCTCTCTCTCTCTCTCTCTCTCTCTCTCTCTCTCTCTCTCTCTCTCTCGTTCTCTCTGTCTCTGTCTCTCTGTGTATCTCTTTGTCTCTCTGAGTCTCTCTCTTTCTCTCTCTCTCTGTGTGTCTCTCTGTGAGTGTCTCTCTCTGTCTCTCTGTCTCTCTGTCTCTTCCTTCCTCCCTTTCTCTTTCTCTCCCCTCCTCTTTCTCCTCCTCATGGTACTACTTCTGACTCCAAGACTGGGAACCAAAAACCCCCAAAACTCAGCCTATTACTCCTCTGTCCAGTTATAGACTGTTTGCATCTTTATTTACCAATCAGATAACTTGGGGGCTGGGCAAGTTTGCATAGTGTCATGTGAGTCTACCTGATGATTTTCTAATACCTGGAGCAACCAGGACTTGGGAGCCAGTATTTAGCATAAAAATACATAGCAAAATAAAAAAAAACTCAACAATTACCCTTTTTTGTATAAATTAAAAAGAGTCTCATAATAAAAATCAATATATATTTAGACTTATGAAAAAATTTGTGAAAAATTTTAGGTATGAGTGACATTCAAAGACTCCAGTCTGTTTGTATTCAGCAATTTAAGAGAAAAGTATTTTATTATCTATCCTATCTCAGTGAGTTTAGAGGTCTGTATATAACTCAATTTCTACCTTAATTTCTATCCTAATTTTCAATATTAACTTAAAAATATCTTCTTAGATTTAAACATCTTCTTATATGCTAAACAACTTAATTGTGGGTGTACAACTATTAGTCTTCAACCCCATCAGAGTTATGAAAAGGAATAAATATTACTTAACTCTGCAGGAAGTGCTGAGATGTTGCTTCCAAATATTATAGAAATGACCAAGACAGCTGACTGACTGGACAGTCTTCGATATTCTCTATAACATTGGAGCATCTAACTTCAGGCTTCAGGCCCAGGCTATCTGACAGACCTTATGTGGAACAGGAATTATGAAGTTACCTAGTCTGTCTTGGCAGAGATTGGCAATTGACTATTCTGAGCCCATTTGTCCTTTTTGGACAACTTTCTGTCTGCAGATGAAGAATAAAGAGAGAATCCCAGAAGTGTGTCACAATTGTATTTTTCTTTAATTTTGGAATCCTCTCCATGTTGCTATACAAATGTTTTTGCAGTCTAGCCACAAGGTTTTCAGACTTTATGACATTTTGTTCAGCTGCTTGAAATATATAAAACATTAAACCTTCACGAAATAAAGGTATGAAAACATAAGTATGATTTTCAGGTGAAAAAGTGAAAAACATATCTATAAATAGTGGACATTTCCTCTTCAGGAATGATAATGATTTTTGCTGAGATGGTTTCATTTTCACAGCCAAGAACCATTTGGTTAGATATCAGCTTTACAAAATGAAATACATTTTAAGATCAATGTTCTATATGCAGTAGGATAATTTGATTAAAATGATAGGTTTTTAATATTAGTAGTACATACTGTACATCATTTCTATGACAACTAAATGAGACAATCCACATTAAATGCTTAGAGTACAATAAGTACCCATTAAATGAAAACTGTTAGTATCACTGCTTTCGAGGATCTGGTTTTTTATATTGATCTAATTAGAATTGAAATGAATAGCAATATAATAACTATGTTACCACAGACGTATCACTAAATTAGGAAAAAGAATAAATGTGAACTTCTTTAATTCAGTAAAGCTTACACATTTTAAAGTTACCTTTAGAAGGATGTGGTTTTAAGAAACATAACGACAATTGGAGAAGTTAACATAATTTTGTCAGTGAGAAACAATATCTTCTCTGTTGTTCATAGGCCCATAGAATTAAATTGTATTCTCACTAGCTACTTTTACTGAAATTCTACATCTATTTTTCATAGGGTAATTACAGGTATGAGTGAAGGGACATTTTCAGTCAAGCTATCTATTGATAGGAAGCAGACAGAGGTTGTTTCTGAAAGACATAAAAAGGAGATGAAATACTAGGTAACCTAGTGAAATGACAAGTGAAATTATGCTCCCCTATTTGAGGTAGACATTTCATTTGAATTTTCTCCAGCATCTTGCATAGTATAAATGAATATATTTCAAACATATTAAGCTCAGCTTCTAGTTGCTCAAATTACTGTTTTTTTTAATCCATTAAGTAGTTGTAAATTTTTTTCTAGAGAGCTAGGATATTGGGAATATAGATTTATGTATGTATACACTTCTCCCTAAGTGGACCAATTATTTTTCTATCTGTTCAACTAAGATTTAAAATATCATAACAAGAATAATTTCAGAATTATCAAAAAGACCTATGAGTCAACCTCTTATTAATATAAGCCATAAGAAGATGACAAAACCATTACTTTTAACAACCTTCAAAGAACTTTCAGGCAATGTGAAAGCTAGCTGATGGAACAAGTTTCTAGCTCAGTTCAAGCTTAATTTTGCTATGTTCTACATCTGAAGTGCATAGTATGGTATCTTCAACAACAACAAAACTCTTACCATAGATTTTTGATGAACTACCAAGATCAATAGCAATAGTTTCTGTTATTTTGGGGAAATCTGGCTCCTTTCACCAACAACTTGTAGTGATATATGTCAAATCTTGGACTTGGATTATTGCTTAATAACCTGTGGTTTCTGGAAACATAATTATTCACTGAATTGGATATTTCCATTCGATTTTATTCATTCACTTTAAATTAATTTTTTAGTTAGCTCTAGAAACAGTAGACTTCCAAAAAAGCTTTCCATACATTCTTATTTTTAGTTGATCCCCACATCTTATATCTTCTTGTCTCCATTTTTTCCTAAACTATTTCACAAGTAGTTCCTCCTTTTGTATTCATATCAAATATGTTCCAATATCTCTTGACTACCATAGGCATTTTCTAGGATCCTTTCTTCTGTAGACATTTATTTCTATTTAGACATACTACTACTACTACTACTACTACTACTACTACTACTAATAATAATAATAATAATAATAATATGACTACTACTACTACTATTATTATTATTATAAGCTAGAATAAACATTTAAGAATGAACATTCATCCCCTTCCATTTTTGTTCCAATTTTATAATTTCACTTTTTACAGTTGAGTAAAATTCTATGGTATATATGTGCCACATTTCCTTTGTTTATTAATCCACTGATGGACATCTAGCTGATTCTACTCCCAAGCTACTGTAAATAACGCAGAGGGGAATGAATATGTAAGTATCTCTGTGGTAAGATGCTGAGTCCTTTAGGAATATGCTCAAGAAGAGTATAAGTGAATTGTATGGTTGATTTATTTATAGTTTTTGGAGGAACCTCCTGATTTAGTTACATAGCATCTGTTCAAGTTTGCATTGCCACCACCAATTGAATAAAGCAATTTGCTTTCTCCATATTCTACCCAGTCTTTCTTGTTATTTGTCTTCTCAAAGATAGCCATGTAGATAGGAGTAGGATGAAATCTTATAATAGTTTTTATTTTTAATATTTTTTTCTGGAGCCATTTTAGTGACCATAGCCTAAAAGCATATATCTAGGGTACTCTAAATTTTCAGTTCCAATGCAGAAGCAATTTTATGAAGTTTTATAGTTTTTCAAAACAATGAAAGTCATAAATAAAATCAAGTTTAAAATACATTGGTGGACACATTAAACAGGAAGCTATAATGAAGTTGGGAAAACATTTCTATAAGCCCAAGTTGTTATTGAGCTTTTGCCTATAAAGTTATTAGATTCTAAAAAGGTTTTTGTTTATGTTCATTTTTATCTATTAGTCACTAATGTTATTTTCAAAATATAGGAAGGCAAAAATAGGGCCTATATTTTGGAGGCCTATTACCAGCCCATGATATTATCTTCTTATTCTGCAGCACTCCAGTCTCTCCACATAACTGCCAGTCTAGTCAGTCAATTAGCCCCTCCAGGCATAACTTCCTTACAAGAGTTCTTATTTACAGGACCTTTTGTGGTCATGCATCACATGCTATGCTTGGAGAGGAGAGCATGTATTATTATTTACTATTTAATATTATAAGTTCCCTCAATCAAAGGAGGCTCATTCCTAGGATCAGGAATAAATGAGGCTAATGGGCAAGACAGTAGTTTTTAGGAAAGAGGCATAGCAGGTAAAGGCCATTAAAAATATAAAACTCTTAGATCATATCAAAAGCCACAATAATCAGGATCTGATATTTTTTACACCCTATGTATCTGACATAACATTTGAATGTGACAGCATTACTACACCTAAAATTTAAAAAATCAATAAAACAGTTTGGCCTAATGATGTGAGGGTGATAGATGAAACAAAGAGATCTGAAATTACCAAAATTTGCATACTTTAACTAGATTGACAGCATATTCCCCCCTCTTATTTATAGTTATTTGATCTCTGTGAACTTTACTTGTATTTAAATGGTCAGAAATGTGACTCTAGAAGAAGTCTCTGTAGTATTGCTTTCCTTTTGTGTTAATAAAATAGAAATATTATTTAATTAATTTTTAAATTCTGTTAATTATATTATGTGACATTTCAGACATAAATTAAAATAAGAAAGATGACTATAGTATTCAGTTATAAAACATCAATAGCATTGTTATGAGGATTCATGTTAATATCTTTTATATAATTTGGATAAAAGAATTAACTCAAATTTTTAGGGATCTCTAACAAGAATAAATAGACTTAGTGGTAAAAATTAGATTTTTTTTATTCAACTTATACTGAATAATGAGGACACACACAGAGTTTTATTTATAATATAAAACCCAGATGATTTTATCAACTTTTAAAAAAACTTTTCATCACACATATACCTACACACATACATGTGTGTGTATGTATGTGTATTTAGCATTTATAAAGACAATGAAGAAACTTCAGTCTTTCCAATGTGAGTTTTGAATAAGGTAGGTACTTAGGATAAGTAAATAGGCATACCTATGTAGGCGTATTCAAATGAAAGGGCAGATTTTTAATTACAGCTTCATCAAAATCAATATAAGTATTATATTATTTGAAATGTTAAAACCAAATTACAAAAATATATAAGAAACAAAAACTTGCAGAAACGTTTAGATAGGATACTTGATTGTCAATGGTGTTGAAGATGAGTATTATGTAGTATTTTCAAAGTCTACATGAAGTTGCTCTCTGATATGAGAAAGTTCACTGCCTTCTAGGAATGATTTAGATGTATATAAACGTAATCCTTATTTTTTAATCGGAGTGTAGTCTTTGATGAAATATATTATTTTTAAGTTGATGAAATACTCCAGGCTTTTTTCTTTTGAAGAAAACTGAATTTTAGTTATCAAAGTTAAACCTTCTATAATACTATATATTTCTTGTTCATCTAAAATAATAAATTTTATAAGCATTTAATGTTTTATTAAGACAAATATACTAATACTATATAAATTAATGAGAATATCCTATGTGGACATCACTCTATTATAAAATATCATGGTTAAAGCAATGGTTGATTATCTAAAAAAAGCAAAGGCTTTTATCAATAGAAATATATAAAAGTTAAAGTTTAAGCATAAGTTTTAAATATCTAATTAGTACAAAGATACTAAAAACAAATTTGTTAAGAAAATATTATTGTAGAAAATCAACTTTTAAATTAACCTTTAAAAAATTATACCCTTTATAGTACTTTTTAACTCAGCTACAACCTTATTTCCTATTAAAAAAAACTTTTACAACATTCTTTTATCTTAACATTTTTTGTTAAAAATTTAGAAAACCATTTTAATAAGGTAATTTTAAATGAAATCTCAGGAGGCTATATTTAAAACACACAAAAGCATTTGGTATCTTAAATATCTATCAGTAATAAAACACAGGCAAAGCAAATTAATATTTTGTTTTCTTTACTATATTTAAAATAAACTGTTAAAGATTTAAGATATAACATGCTGTACAAAAATTGTTAGAGGAAGTATTTGATGTTATTAATATTTTTTAGGCTTCAAAAATAGAATAAGTTTTCTAGAGCAGGCTAAAGATTTATTACTTTAATCACTATTTTTAGCTAAAAGTGAGATTAAAGTATTTTATGTTGGATATTTTCTTTATATTTCAAATGCATCCCCTTTCCTGGTTTACCCATCAAAAATCTCCTATCCCATCCCCCCTTCCCCTGCTTCTATGAGGGTGCTCCCCAACTCACCAAACTACTCCCACCTGTCCACCCTGTTATTCCCCTACACTGGGGCATAGAACTCTCACAGGACCAAGGGCCTCTCCTCTCATTGATGCCTGACAAGGCCATCCTATGCTACATATGCAGCTGGAGCCATACGTCCCTCCATGTGAAGTCCTTGGTTGGTGGCTTAGTACCTAGAAGCTCTGAGGGATCTGGTTGGTTGATATTGTTGTTCTTTCTATGGGGTTGTAAACCCCTTCAGCTCCTTCAATCTGTTCTCTACTTCCTCCACAGGGGATTCTGTGCTCAGCCCAAAGGTTGGCTGGGAGCATCTGTCTCTGTATTTGTGAAACGCTGGCAAAGGAAACAGATATATCAGTGTCAGCATGCACTTCTTGGCATCCACAATAGAGTTTGTGTTTGATGACTGTATATGGGATACCTAGGTGGGGCAGTCTCTGGATGGCCTTTCCTTCAGTCTCTGCTCTACACTTTGTCTCCATACTGCTCCCATGAGTATTTCACTTGCATGGTTAGAGTCATACCAAGGTATTTTAACTGATTTGTGACTATTGTGAAGGGTGTCATTTCCCTTTTTCTCAGCTTGTTTGTCCTTTGAGTAGAAAAAGGTTATTTATTTGTTTGAGTTAATTTTATATTCAGCCACTTTGCTGAAGTTGTTTATCAGAATTAGGAGATCTCTGGTGGAATTTTTGGGGTCACTTAAGTATATTATCATATCATCTGGAAATAGTGATAACACCCCACTCTCATCAGTGGACAGATCATGGAAACAGAAACTAAACAGAGACACAGTGAAACTAACAGAAGTTATAAACCAAATGAGTTTAACAAATATTTATAGAACATTTCATCCCAAAACAAAAGTATATACCTTCTTCTCCACACATCATAGTACCATCTCCAAAACTGACCACATTCTTGTTTACAAAACAAGCCTCAATAGACCTAAGATTGATATAATCCCATGCATCTTGTCAGATCATCACAGACTATGATGGTCTTCAATAGCAACAAAAACAACAGAAAGCCTGTATACACATGGAAAGTAAACAAAGCTCTACTCAATGATAACTTGGTCAATGAATAAATAAAGAAATTAAAGACTTTTTAGAATTTAATGAAAACCAAGACACCATGTACCTAAACTTATGGGACACAATGAAAGAAGTACTAAGAGGAAATCTCCTAGCTCTGAGTTTCTCCGAAAGAAACTGGAGAGAGCATACAATAGCAGCTTGAAAACACATTTGAAAGCTCTAGAACAAAAAGAAGTAAACTCACCAAAGAGGATTTGACAGCAGGAAATAATCAACCTTAGGGCTGAAATCAACCAAGGAGAAACAAAAAGAATTATACAAAGACTCAACAAAACCAAGATCTGGTTCTTTAAGAAAATCAACAAGACACATAAACCCTTAGCCAGACTAACCAGAGGACACAGAGAGAGTATCCAAATTAACAAAATCAGAAATGAAAAGGAAGACATATCAACAGAAAATGAGGAAATTAAAAAAAAACATAAGATCCTAGTACAAAAGCCTATACTCTATCTCTTGTATTCTTTTTTTATTAGATATTTACTTTATTTACATGTCATATGATATCTCCTTTCACAGTTTCCCCTCGGGGAAAAAAAAAGAAAAAAGAAGAGAAAAAAAAAGGAAAAAACCCTGTTCCCTCCCTCACCCCCGCCTCACCAACCCACCCGCTCCTGCTTCCTGGCCCTGGCATTCCCCTACACTGGGGCATAGAATGTTCACAAGGCCCAGGGCCTCTCCTGCCCTTCATGACCAACTAGGACATCCTCTGCTATACATATGCATCTGGAGCCATGAGTCCCACCATGTGTACTCTTTGGTTGGTGGTTTAGTCCCTGGGAGCCCTGAGGGTACTAGTTAGTTCATATTGGTGATACTTACATCTGTAATTCCTGATGTCTTTCCTAGGTTTCCCATTTCCAAGTTTGCCATAGATGTCCCACCTGGAGATGAGAATTGCTAAGTTACTCTCTGCATTTTGACAAATTATGAGTTTATAAAATAACCTCTTATAGCTGTAAAAAAAAAAAGGGGAGCTTGTTTGGTGAGTGAAAAGAACATCATTTGTCTATGGGTCTGAAGATTTATATTTAGAAAGCTACTGTTAAAAATTTAGCAAAGTAGCAGTAGTAGGTTCTCCTCTAGGATTTAGAAACTATTTGGCCATAAGTTCTTGGCTGCGTTTATAATATCAAATCTGAGTTTCCTCCTAATGATAAGGCTATAAATATAATTAGGCAACTGCTGGTTGTCAATATTATATAAGCGTCATGACTGAACCACTTAGCAAACCTTACTTTGATGGCCATATTTGTACTTCACGAGATTTACAAATTTGGAGCTTGAGAGATGACTCAGCAGTTAAAAGCAATTATTGTTCTTACAGGGTACATGGGATCTTTTCCTCACAATGAAATTACTGCTTATAATTATCAGTAACTCCATTTCCAGGAGATTTGATACTCTTTATTGTCCCTGTAGACATCAGGTATGAGAGCAATGCTCTTACATTACAGGCAAACAAAACACTCAAACACATAAAATAAAAATAAATAAACCTTTCTCTAAAATAGATTTGAAAATCTTGACTTGAGGAGTTAAAAATTTGTTTGAACATCACTGAAGGCTTTATGCTGGTACTACTAAGGAGGAAGCAAGCTTATACTTCCCTAAATAACTCCATAGAGCTGAGTCTAGCTTACTTCTATATGTAAATCTTGTCCTCCTTGTCTTGGGAATAAAGTCTATTTTCCTTTCTAATTTTGAATCTGTCCCTTAGTTACTAACATATAGTCAACTTCTAGTCCATCTATCTTTATACAGAAGTCTACAATTGCTTCTTTTTTTATTAGATATTTTCTTTATTTACATGCCATATGATATCTCCTTTCCCAGCTTCCCTTCTGA
>NC_045030.1:121930342-121940238 GCF_008632895.1 Mastomys coucha
TGTATTAGTCGGATACTGTCAGAGCCTCTCAGGAGACAGCTATATCAGGCTCCTGTCAGCCAGCACTTCCTGGCATGCACAATAGTGTCTGGGTTTTATGATTGAATATGGGAAGAATTCCCAGGTGTACCAGTCTCTGGATTGTCCTTCCTTCAGTCTCTGCTCCATAGTTTGTGACACAGGTTTCTTTGAGGATTGATTTCATTATTACTTTGTCTAATATTTGGGGGACACTAACCGTATAGGCTTACTTTTATATAAAGAATTTATATTAATAGTAGCAAAATTATTATAGGACATTCCATTAATATTTTGTTACATTCATTTAATTTGGAGTGTGTGGTACAAGGTTACACATATACCATCATATATCTGTGGGGTTCAGAGCCCACCCACATTTTGAGAGTTGATTTTTCTCCTTACCCAGGTTGGTCCTAGGAATCTGAAGTTGTCAGGGTTAGTGGCAGGCAATTTTAGTGAGTGTGCCATCTGAGCATGCCACATTACAGTATATTTTTGCCAACTAATATACGACTTAGCTCCCACTATTCCAATTTATATTCCTTAGAGTAATACAGCTGGATTATATGGTATTACAATTTCCCACCTTTTGAGGAACTTCAATAATGCTTTCCAAAGTGATTGATCAGTCGGTACTCTCACTAACTAGGAATGGGGATTTCCTTTTCTCCACATGCATACATGCATTTTTTTGCCATTTGTTTTCTAAAATTATAAAACTTTAAATTGAAGTGATTAATTTTCTTTAAAAATGTAGTTCAGCTTCACTTAAATGTCAATCAATATTCCTAGTAGGTGTTATGCTGTATTGTTTTATTGGCATAAGATGTTTATTTCAACTGTTTCTCCTGCATCTTTTCCTTTGGATCTCTACTGATAGTCAAGCAATTATTATACCTTGTCTCAAATATTAAAATAATTCAGAAATAAAAATATTTTATTTTATTCTTAGGTTCTACCATCTTAATATTTTATTCATAATAGTAAAATTTTGAAAATATCAGAATGTATTCCTTATTTGCTTTATCAGATGCATAGTATTAAAGAAAACTTTTGAAAAGTCTATTCATTAAACAAACCCTCATATATTGAAACAACAATGTAATCCTTAGTTCATATTAAAATTCATTTCACAAACATGTCAACAATATGAATTTGCTTAAATCAAGTATGAACTACATGCATGGGATTAGAGGACTGTGAAATTTTAATTATACTTGATCTTTTGTACTCATAGGTTTTTTTTCCCTCACATACAATTATTTATTGACATCCCTTCTTATTCCTTATCCAAAGATGTCAATACTACATTCAAAACAGAAGTTCGGAGGAAAATAGACTACCAAAGCACAAATCATATAGCAGTGTGGCAATTATACATAGAAAGCAGGGAACAATTATAAGAAAACAAACTAGAAATTGTTAAATTTACAAAGTCAAACATCTGTAACTAAAATCCCACTAAAAGTAACTTTGTCAATGTCATGAGAATGTACTGTACCTGTGGTTGTATTCTTTCTGATTTTTTGAAGAAGTGTAAAGAAAGGAAATTTACTTCTAGTTTCTCATAGTCACAGTATAGTATGTAATTATAGGGGAGGTATTGTTAATGTGGCTCTAAGAGTAGTCCCTATATTCCCTAAGGGTAAAAATTATTACTTATCTACATACCTACATATCTAGGTGTAATCATGGAAATAGGTAAGCAGTAACATATTGATATATATTTTTGCATGAACTAGAGAGGTTTAGAATGGCTTTTTCTACTTTCTATATATCTACTTTTGGTGAGTTTTGAAGATGTTTTTAAATATTCTAGAAAATACACATTTACTCTTTTTGTATAAGCTATAATACATTAGAAAATTTTCAAACAATGGAAATTAAGCGAGGTAATATACTCAGTATAATAAATAGACAATTATGCCTACCCATCTGCTTCTAATCCTAATTTTTTAAACTTGGATATGTTGGAATATGAACTATTAATCTTAACACGGTTGAGAAGTCTCAAAAAATTTACTAGTGTGTTTACTTGGTGATCTCTTTATAATTAATTCTAGTTATCATATTGTGAAAATTACTGAATACATTAGATACTAGTATGATTGTACATTAATCCTAATTAAAATTTGGATTGTTTCTCAAGAAAATTGTGAATTTTTTATATCATTCTTGCATTTAGGATTTCTAAATTCAGTTAAATATTTTTAGTTTTATTCATGTATTTTAATTCATGAGAAAACTTCTTAAGATCCTACTATGTATTAGCTATCACGCCTTAAGAAATATGAATTAGAGGTCCAAAGAGTAACACCCAAAAAGTGAGAGTAATTAATATGTTGTAAGGAAAAGAAAACAAAGTAGAAGTATATTTCCAAAGTGGGAAAGTGTAGCTATTTGTATACTGTAATATTTATATTTCTATGTTTTGGACTTAATATCTATATTCAGGAATATTTTAATGTTTTTGGACTATATTTTATTTTGAAATCTATTATAATATCTCATAAAACTAGTCCTGTCCAATTGTATTGTGTTAGTTTGAATAGTAATGGCCCCCAGAAACCCATGAAGTTAAATGCTTGGCTCTTGGGAGTGTCACTATTAGGAGCTGTTTATGGATTAGTGTTTGACTATATTAGTGAGAAATAGGCTTTGAGGTTTTATAAACTCAAATTTGTCCAGTGTGACATAGTCTCCTTCTGCTGCACAACTGCCCTCTGAAAGACTCAACAAACATCTGAAAGAGTCAGATGCAGATATTTACACCCAACCAATGGACAGAAGCAGCTGACCCCTGTTCTTGAATTAGGGAAGGCTAAAAGAAGTTGAGGAGAAGGGTGATCCTGTTGGAGGACCAGCAGTCTCAATTAATCTGGACCCCCAATATCTCTCAAATACAGATCACCAAACAGAGAGCACATACCAGCTGATATGAGGCCCCAAACACATACAGTAGAAGACTTCTGGGTCTGTGTTCATTCAGAGATGATGTACCTAACGCTCAAGTGACTGGATGCCCAGGAAGATTAGACGTCAGGTGGGGTGGAGGGTGGGAACATCCTTGTGGAGACAAGGTGGTAGGGAGGAGGTATGGGAAGTAGAACAGTTGGAGGGTGGCTCAAGGGGGTGGTGAATAAAACATGGGCTGTAAAAAATAAATTAATTTAAAAATAAAATAAAATAATATTTGACTAATTCTATCAATAAGCAGAACAAAATGTTTTCTCAAAAATGTAGTTGGGCCAGGCAGTAGTGGCTCACACCCTTAATCCCAGCACTTGGGAGGCAGAAGCAGGTGGATTTCTGAGTTCAAGGCCAGCCTGGTCTACAGAGTGAGTTCCAGGACAACCAGGGCTACACAGAGAAACCCTGTCTCAAAAAACCAAAAACCAAAATAAACAAAAACAAAAACAAACAAACAATCTCAATGTAGTTGGAATAGAAATTGTGTAATAAAATGATAGGATACCAGCTATTACTCTAAAACACATACGCTTCTATTTTATGCCTACTTTTCTATTAGATGCTCCACTTTAATAATTGATTCATTATTAAATGAATCAATAATGGATTTCAAATTTATCTGATATACATGCATTAAAACATTAAAGCTGGTTCATAAGTTTGGAAGCTTTATTTCTGGCTAGGAAAATATTACCAGGACAAAATTCAGTTTTGAAGTATGGTTAACATATTCTTTCTCTTAGAACTTTCCCCCCTTTGCCTGTAAGTCCAAAACACTTAGTATAAAACAAGGAAAGTAGAAAAAGAAAAGATGTAGAACTCTCAGGTCTTCTAGCACCATGTCTGCCTATATACTGCCATGTTACAAAACATGATAATAATAGACTATACCCTTAAAACTGTAAGCCATCTCCAACTAAATGTTTTCCTTTATAAGAATTACTGTGGTCATGGTATCTCTTCAAAGCAATAAAACCCAAACTAAGACATGTATCACTTAATCTATAGTATTATTTAAGTATGCAGTTTTCTATTCCCCCAAAAAACCCTCTAAGAAGAACTAATAAAATATAACACAGATTTATCATCATGAATGCTGAGTGGATCAAAACCTTTCAGTTACAGTTAGAAACACATAGAATGATAGTTTAGAAAAGAGAGAAGAATATTGATCAAAAAGTATAATGGATAATGATGAAAATGTTAAATACATTAGGTCATACAAAATATCACTGGGAAAGGCTTACGAAGAGAGTGCAGCAGACAGAAGAAAATATATCAGGGGGATGTGTCAATGAATGAAGCTATGTGAGAATTCTTAGAGCTTGTGAAAAAAATGCAAAAAAAATGAAAGTCTTGTGAGTCTATAACATATTATTCTAGGTATCTCCTCTCAAGTGTAATAAATAGAAGTGGGTTTACTTCAGATTACCCATCATCTACAATTTTTTATTCAGATGATGTATCCAAGAATGTGTTGTGACTATATATAGCTGAAATGCATGTGACCTTTGCTCGTTTGACCTTCCTTAACTCTCAGAATACCATAGAATATAATTTTTCTCATACTATAAATAAAGTTGGCAGATGTATGAGGCTTTAGTCCCCCTTATCCTTAGGCCCCACTCTCCTAAGTTCACAGCACCAACTAGAGTGGTAACAAGGATGAGAATAAGAGAGGTTTTGAGCTGTAAATTGTTAGTAAAGTTAGGTTAAGATGCTTTTCTCAGTGGCTTTGATGAAGAAAATTTGGGTGAACAATGTAAAGTTCAGAAAAGCACACTTGCTAGTTGAGGGAAGGATTTTTGAGGTCAGGGAATAAGAACAATGGCAGCCCCACTAGTACTACCCCATGAAATCTTCTCACTAAAGCTGTTTTTGTGATCAATGTGATAACTAATTTCTTGTACCCAATTTTTCCCTCAGCTTACTGCTATAGTTTAATAAAAAAAAAAATGTTGGTAAATGGGTTTACGCTTTGATGAAAAAAAAAGTGGTCATTCACTCAAGGTCAATAAAATTTTTAAATCTATTAACAGAACATACACAGAAAGTCACAGCCTTCCAAAACTGTACATGAAGGACAAAAATTTATTTAAAAGGCATAGAAAATGTTTTTATTAAGTTACAGAAGAAAATATTCCAAATATATGACAATAGCTCATCCACAGTTGATGAGTGCATAGAAAACCAAACAGACAAGATCAAAAATGAAACTCCATTTGTCATAGCTAAAACACTAAATGTAGAAAAGAAATTACATTGAAAGCGGAAACCAGAAAGGCCATGACATATAAAAAGGCAAGCCAACCAAAATAACTGCTAACTTTTCAATCCAAACCTTTATAGAAGTATTTGAATTGAAGTATTTCAAACTTAAATATGACAATTGCTAATCCAGTCTAATATTCTGGGCAAAATTGTCATAATTGGCAGTGATAAAATAAAATATCCATAGTAAAACCAGCCTAGAGGAATTTATGTCCATGAATATAACACTATGAAGGATACTAGAAACAATATATTAGGTGAAAGGAAAACATAAACACACTCAAGAGACTAGAAAAGTGTAAATACCAATAATAATAAAGCAGCTGTCCAACGAAAGAGGAATAAGACATTCCAAAATTACAAGCTCATCAAAATGTCAGCCAGCAATAAAAACTTTCCAATAATTACTTTAAATATTAAAGATCTCAATTTTCCTATCAAAAGACTCAGACTTGCAAATTAGATTAGAAAACAAAATTTCTCTGTGACTTGCCATCAAGGCATTAAGTTCAAGTATTAACTTAGGATGAAAGATTGGAAAGAGAAAGAACAGGAAAAAATTACATTGAGTATGGTAACCCGGATCCAAAGACAAATGCCAGATGTTTTCATTTGTATGTAGTCACTACTACTATATCTTTAAATTCATATATTTAAACTGCAGTACTCATCGAAGACCAGAGATTACAAACGGTTTATGAGCAAAAAAATATTTTGATGGGAGGTATGATATAACAAAAGTGATTAAAGGGGGAAATGAGTGAGGATTTATATGGACAAGGAAATGGAAAGTTAAACAGAAGAGGGGATGAGAGAGGTCACAATGAACACAAAAATATGTGAAAAGCCATATGTAAATATACCAGTTAGTAAGCTTCTAAAATGTGTGTATATGTATGTGTGTGTGTGCGTGTGTGTGTGTGTGTGTGTGTGTGTACGTGTGTGTGTGTGTGTGTGTGTGTATGTAAGAGCCTCAAATTAATTTTCCTATATGGTAAATAATGCTGCTTCCAGAAACCATGAGCTTACAAATAATAAGCCAAATCCCTAGAACAGGACAAATCTTGAGTTGTCTTTTTGACAGGAGGCAGGTTCAAACACCTCAAAACAATACAAGCAAACTTGTTGGTAAGACCTTTCTACATTATAGTTATAGAACACATAGAAATCATGCTGGCACTACTAACCCTTGTGATCAGAATCTTGAGATAAAAAGATAACATGCCTTTGATCTGGATCTTGAGGATGGGAAGATACTGGCTTTTGATGTGGATCTAAAGGTAGGAAACCACACCTTAAATCTGGACCACACCTTGTGCTGGAATCATGTATAAAGATATGGATAAAAGAAGTTTCTGTTCTTTGCCTGCTTGTATATTCATTCCTCTACTGGCATTGGAGCCAAATTCTTAGGGATACAGCATATAGAGAAAACCAGTGGAGATACTTAGCCTTGTGAGACTGAGCAACTAACTATTCAATTGTTGGACTGTCTGTACACAGCTAACCATTGTTGGATTAAGTTAAGGTCCTTTAAGTTAAGGTCATTTAACCAGTTGCATACATGAGTAGTATCATTATCAGGTGTCCTTGGCTGGTTATATATTCTCTGAGCCTAGAGAACCCGAAGCAGTCCAACCCCATACCTAAGGAGATCATAGACCAGAGAGATGAATCTACTACTAATACTTTGTTAAAGATCATAGTATCAAAGTGTTCTTTAAATTTGTATATTTGTACACATAAATCAGGGTAATTCTCAGGCCATTTTAGAGAAATTTCTTTGTGCAGTAGATGGTGGTTAAAGCCGATACAACTGGTTGAAATGTAAACAATACATGTCAATGGAAAGCTCATCCAAAATTTGGTCACGTATATCAGACCCCATCCTCCCATGGCTCAGAGACCTTTGCAGAAGAGAGGCAGATGGATGCAATACTCAGAGGTTAGTGACTACTAGAGGAAATCAGTGGACAAAAGATCATTGCACTTGGGAATTCAAAGCACCTGTCTTGGAATTTGCAAGGCCTCCATGTGAACAAGCTAGTCAACACTATAGGATGGATGAGGAAAGAACATACAAACTCTACCTCTAGGGAGAAGCTATTGAGAAATACGACTGCTAGGGCTGGACAGGCTGTTTTCTTTGTGGTATGGCCTCTAGTAGGTTAAAATGCTTTGGTTGATAACTCCCTAGTCATGAGCATATGGAAAACATTACTTAGATTATACATGCATTTGCATTTTGTGACATTTCCTAGAGGAATACCTGGGTGAAGTTCAGCTAGGGGGACTAGGGGGACTAGTATAATGTGGTATTGATTATCATAACTCAATAAGTAGATGAAGTTATCCTATCTTGGCTATGTGCCAGCAGGACCAAGGGAATGATTAATACCATCCAAGGAGTTGAGATAGAGTCTAAATATTTGTTACCCTGGGGGTTTACAGCCAGGCTAAATCAGAGCACCAAACTTTAGACCCAGTGAAGTACATGCATTATTTGGGAGCAATAGATAGAAACATAATCTCAAAGTAACTACTTAGATTACAAAAGTATTAAAGTTCATCTGTTGTGGGAAGAAGAAAACAAAATGAATCCACCCCTCAAACTGCCAGTACTGTTAGCCACAACACTATGTCCCAGCGGGCTCTTGCTATTTTCTCCCAGCTAGCAGCAGCATCGCGCTTACATGCAATGCTTTATACACCCCCACAATCATTCATCTAGCACCTAGTACCTAGTAAAGCATGACTCCTAAGGCTTAATTATCTAATCAGGTTTATATAATAATAAGATCACAATTACAAGATGCCAATATGATAATTTCAGTGCCAAATGATAAAGACATTGTTTTGACCCAATTAATCTATTTTGTAAAACCTTAGCTTGGTTGTTATAACCACATGGGGTATGAATCCTCATCTTTCTCTGCCTCCATGATGAAGATCCTCTGCCTGTTCCTGCTCTCTGCCTTTTTTCCTCCTCCACTTTTAGCTCCACCTCCCTATTCCTGTCCAATCACAGGCCTGTCACTGCCATAATGTGATTGGACAGAGAAAATGCTGCAACATTCATCAATTTCTATAGTCTTTGGTTCTGTTTTATTTCATTGTGTGATGATATGTTTATTGTAAGGATTTATATTTATGCAAAGTATTTTATAGTAAAGCTTAAAATAAAACAGATTTAAAAAAAATAAAATGGGCGAATAAAAGAGGACATAAAATTGCAGGAGAATGTTTGATAAGGAAGCAGGAAGACTTGGAATGGGGAATACAACACTGTGTGTATGTATGAAATTCTCAAAGAAAAAAATTACTGTTTTTTTAAAAGAAGAAATTGAAAGGGAAGAATTCGTTTCATATGGACTTACATACAGAGAGAGGGAAAGGGAGGAAGGGAGAGAGAGAGAGAAAGAGAGAGAGAGAGAGAGAGAGAGAGAGAGAGAGAGAGAGAGATATTAAACTGGCGCATACTTAAAGAATTTGAGCTGGTGCATACTTAGAGTCTTCACTCCTATTACCTAACTTAGTGGTGCTAGAAGGTACTTTGCATACCACTAAAATGATAAACACCAAAACAGCTACAAAGGCTTTGACCTATGATGGTAAACTGCCCACATCCTATGCTGCTGCAATAGTGGCACAAAGGTTGTAGGAATTACCAAGCATTATTTGACTTGATTATCGGTAGCCCTTCTCTGATGACCAAAATACATGAGTGTAGCAATCCATGGATCTAGGGAAAAACCAAATACTACTGTTCTGCTAAAGGAACCTGGCAATAAAATGTTTCCTAAAGACATTGTATTTTACTCATAAATTAGTGTGTTGCTTAGCCATTATCAGAGAAGTTTCCTCATGCAGTAAATTTGGATAAATATAGAAATACATAACTGTTCAATGTAGAGAGAATGAGAGCTTTTGGAACACTAACTCCTAATTGGGATATCTCCATGAAGTCCCTCCCTTTAGGACTCAGGCAACTATATGGAGAAAAAAAAAAGGCACAAAGATTTTAAGAGATAGATGACACCAAGGAAACTGGTCTTGTGGATATGACAGGGCTGATACATATATGATCTCAAAGAGACTGGGCCAACATACTGAGGGCTAGTGCATGTATAATCCAAATGGGATCCAGCACTGAGAGAGCAAGTTGTAACAAATCTCCATCACTAACCCAGAAGCTATCTCCACAGGGCAACTGCTTGCAAAGGAAAAATTATCACTTTTTTTTAAGTTTGTATGCTTCTCTTTTGTTTTGTACTACTTTCAGATATTTTGTTTACTTATTTTTTTTCCATTTTGTGTTTTCATGGGAATAATGAAAGTATCTATTTGTATGTGGGTTTTGTGCTCTTTCTTGGGAATTTTCACTGTGTGTTGCTTTGAGTTTATCTCTTCCAGTATGCTTCTTTTAGTATCCTATTTGTTTTACATTGAGAGAAAAGAAAGGTGTGAATTTCTGTGAGTAAAGAGATGGAGAATTTGTATATTATATATAATAAGATAATATAATATTATAGATATATTATATCCTATATATAATGCATTATATATGTTATAATATATAATAATGTCCATATTATATATAATATATGTGATATAATATTAGGTATAATATAAAA
>NC_045030.1:121944357-121960201 GCF_008632895.1 Mastomys coucha
TATATATATATATATTAATTTGTTACAGCAGCCATAAGAAAATATCTATAAATATTTATACTTTCTTACCTTTTGTCTAATTCTAAGGTTAGGTGAAATTATATATTTTGGACATCTAAAGCTCTCAAAGGCATAATACTACCAATTCTTGGTTGCTCTTGGTTGCTACTGAACTGTGGAAATTCCATAAGCAAAAGATCTTACAGTACTCACCACATAGAAGAGATAATAGACAACACTAATATGAAAGTTACTCAGTAATTTAATCCTTGAGTTTATATCCCCTAGATGCAAACATTGTGTCTGTACTTTCCAAGAGAATTGTCATTTTTTTCTATAGTTATAGAAATTCGCAGCATTAATTACTTTAAGAATTTCTAGAGTTTTTATTTGCAAAAGGAATAGATAAGACTTCCAAAAGTATGGATAAAGAACAATGTACAAAACAAAAACCTTTTGCATTAGGCATATACACAATGTGCACTAATTGTTAAGAAAAATAATTAGATGAACTTGGCTTTTGGGTCATTGATATGCATATTTTGTGTGGGTTTATGTAATGGGAATAATGATTAAAAGATGCATGCTTGTCAAGGAAAATTGTCAGTGTTGATAAAAATTATAAATCCTGGCAAAGAAGCAAAATGAATAAGAAAAGATAAATTGATAATTGACTTTTTAAAAGTGCTAGTAATTATAGTCATTTGTTTTATGTGTTCATTATATATGTCTAATTGTAATTCAGTTCATTAATAATTATTCATATCATGGTATGAGTACCTTTGGCCTTACTTTTCAATAACTTGAGGTTTGCTCTGGAATTCAATTTCATAAACACATTCTCCAAACTTTATAATTTACTTTTTTGGTTATTTAGTCCCAACTTTGAAAATAGGGAATAGAATATACTGCATGCAGTGGTAGTTTTATGCACCTGGTTGAGTTCTGATTGAGGTGACCTAAAAGAATCCTATTTTCAGTCAGAAATAGGTAGAACTCTAGGGCTACTAGTTTTATCAGAAGTCAAACACTAAGCTTTGTGAGTACTTCTCCAACTTCAATTTGGTTAAGTTAATGCAATAGATTTCAAGAATGATGGCACCAAAATGGAGTCATGAGATTGTAAGGAAATACTTTAACTACTTGACTACTTCCACTGTTCTTTTATTTCTAAGGACCTGCCACTGTAACCTATAGATACAGTTGTATTGCTAAACAATGGCTTCCTCATGGGCCATTTTCAAAACTGAAATGTATACTAGATTGATCTCTGAACAAATTTGTTGACTCTAAGAAATTTCAGAACAAAAATGCAACCAAAATATTTGGTGCCTTTGTTTATGGGTAATATATTGAGGTGATTCAATAGGATTACTTTGAATTTTCTGTTATCTACACTTCTAAAACATTTCCCCAGAGAAATGGTAGAAGCCTATTAAGCTACCATCTTCATTTATATAGGAATTGTGGATCATGGTAGTAGTTCAGAGATGTGAGTCTATACAGTCATTCAAATACAATCTTTTTACTCTAATCATGCATTCAACTCCAATAGTGATGGATAGGCTCTTGGATGTTTTCTCTTCAGAAGCATATAAGAATTTCATATGTCATTTTGTTAAATAGCTAAGCCTAGGCTTCCAGCATGCAGGATATCCTAGTTACTGTACTTCCCTCCAGCAATATCCATTTTGAATTAGACTGAGTTGAACAAGAATAATTTCAGATTTTTGAGAATACCATTTTCATTTTTCCATTTTCTAGACACCTTCTCGTGCTCCAATTATTTTTGTAGCCTCTAGGTTCACTTGAAACATTACTTCTAAGGTGCTGAATACATACTGTTGGTATTCATTCTGCCTGTAGCAATGGAAGATTAGTAGTGCCAGCTGGAATTTGTTAAAAATCTGTTAATGTAGGTAATTCACTATATTACCCAAGTGATGGTATAAACCTACTTATATAAGAAAAAATCTTGCAAAAGCAATCTGACTTAACAAAAACATTTGATGATGGATCATTATTAAAGAACAGTTTTGAATTCCATTTTAAAGAAATATACTTACGGGTTTACAATATTATTAAGACCTTAGCCATCTTGGCATGATTCAATTTTAACAAACTAAAGCACAGAGTGTAAAACCACAGAGTCTAATAGTGATAAATAAAATCTGTAGTATTTCAAGTGAATATTAAATAATTTCTAATTGGAAATCCCTATAATTTTTGATTTGACAGCATTTCAAAGAGCTCTGACTTCTCTGCAATATCTATGCCAAAAGAAAATAGACTAAAGAAACATCTATTAGAGAAGAACATTCTGAATATTTTCACAGAATTGCAAAAGCAACAATCAAGCAGTAATCCCAGATTTCTCAATATCACTGTACTCTTAAGATCTGGACTATTTGAAACAGAAACCTTAAAATTATTCTGTCTCTTTCTACACCTGTATCATGCTGGTTTTCAAATGAAGAATATTCTGTGATCACACGGACTACTTACAGGATCAGCCTGAAGCTTCTAAAGCAATTGTTATGAGTCTCTTTGATGGATGGTAGGAGCTGTTAATTACTTGAAACTCTCTGGGATATGTATTTATTACCAAAATTAATTTACTACTCAATAAAGACTAACTTTTTTGTCCCAAGGAAGCCAAAGAGATTTGTTTGAAATTGTTCTTATTGCACTATTTGGACAACTTAAAAGCTATAACTCTAGTGATGTTATTGGGAAGGAAACAACAACAACAACAAAAAAAACCACAACATGTGAACAGTCTATGAAAAGATGCATAACTGGTAGGAAATTAACATTATCTGGAAAAGGCAACAGACTCATAGATTAACTGGCCCTCATAAGATGATGAAAATACTATGGAACTTGGCATTTTGTACTAGTAATATATTAAAGTTAGTTTAGTCCACACTCTGAGAATCATAAGTATTTGTAGACTGTTTATTCTTGAATAGTTTTGTGATAGTAAGATGGCTATTCTAAGTATTCATAAAGAATTAAAATTGCAGACTGACCATTAATTAGGAGATCCAATTTTGTTCTACAAGTACTGCTATATTAATTGATGTTATTCATCAAAAAAAAACCTATCCTTGAATGCTTCTTTAAATTTTGGAGAAAAAAAATTAGTATATTTTATATGTAATATATTCTAATTTAGCTTAATTATGTCAGTTTACAGAGTCAAGTTATAAGCACTAAACTTAGGTAACTATATAGCATTTAAATAACTAAGTATACAATATCAAACCCCATAGTAAAATAAAATTACTTGTTTTAACTGGTTTCTTCAATAAAAATATGTATCTGTGTATTCAGGCAGTACCTTCAACATGTTAAGCAACCATACTGGCCCTGAGCCACACTCACAGCCATTAGAATTCTGAAACAGTGTCATTATATAGCACTAGATCAATCTTACCTCCAAATTTTCATTTTTATATCTCTCCCTTCTAAATTTTGGGATTACAGCCCTGTGCCACTATGTCAGATGTCAAAATGTACTTTGAGAAATTATTAGCTAAATTACTTTGTTGTTGTGTGAAAGTTATAGTGTATATTTAACAACAAGAAAAATTGAGTGTGATACCTCTAACCAATAAAATCTATGAAATAACCATTGTACATGCATGCATTCTACTGTTAATCAAAATATCATATACTACATTCATGCAATTTTCCTGAGAGAAGTTAGGAATATTCTAGGGCATAAATCATAAAGCCTTTATACCCTCAAATTAGATAAAGTTTCTGTACAGTAAAAGAGAAAAGAGAATAAAATCATAGCTTATAAAATAGAATAAAATCGCCGGGCGGTGGTGGTGCACGCCTTTAATCCCAGCACTTGGGAGGCAGAGGCAGGCGGATTTCTGAGTTCGAGGCCAGCCTTGTTTACAGAGTGAGTTCCAGGACAGCCAGGGCTACACAGAGAAACCCTGTCTTGAAAAACCAAAAAAAAAAAAAAAGAATAAAATCTTAGATATTTGTTTATTCTATGTGGTGTTAAAAGGAAGAATATTAACAAAACTTAAAAGGTTAATACCATATAAGCGTATGACCCTATCAAAATTGAGCATTGTAATTGATCAATGAAATATTGAAAATAAGTAGATGAAAGTATGCTTACTATCTTTACAAATCAAGGAAATATAAATGAAAAATCAAAACTATGTTGGAATATAATCTCAACCAATTAGAATAGCTATTGTTAAGAAATGTTGATGAACATGTAAAGGGAAAAAACTATATACTAATGAGGGGAATGCAAATTATTTCACCAAAGTTATGGGATAAGCTAAGTTGCCTATGAGCAGATTTACAGATAAAGAAAACAAGTTACAAAAGTTTTTCCAATACAAAGGACTACAAAGTACATTCTCAGGATAATGAATGGAATCAGACATTAGCATGTTGAATAAATTAAACCATATCCACAAAGAAAATCACATTTTTCATATGTTTAACTCTAATGGTAAGAAAGGATATAAAAGTTAAAGAAATCGTCTGTCCCTTCCTCCTGGTAATTTCTGCTGGTGCAGACTCCTAGCTGTACTGCTTCTGTGAAGACACCATCCTAGAGGACCCACTCCTTTCAGAGCAGTTGAGGATCTGTTGTACTTAGAGCAGTAGACACCACAGTTTGAAGGCATGCAAGGAAACTGAAACTAGAGACTGAAAGCCAATCTGGAGTTCTGCTTCACACAGGGAAAGAGAAACCACAGTCTGCATTCCCCACACCCCTAGAGAACATCTTCACACAGGACAATACTGCTCCTTTGACTGCTCCACAGAAGACCCAAGAGTCTAAAGGCCTCCCAGGAGATCTACTGCAGCCAGGGCAACAGTTCAGCAGCTTCTCTGCCCCTATGAAGAGCC
The DNA here is from genome assembly GCF_008632895.1 of Mastomys coucha. Lineage (NCBI taxonomy): Eukaryota > Metazoa > Chordata > Mammalia > Rodentia > Muridae > Mastomys > Mastomys coucha. The sequence continues at coordinate 121,949,251 of NC_045030.1, forward strand.
CCAGGTGGAAAGCCCCACAGGTGGTCTGCAACAGCCAATGCCTCAGGCCTACCAGGAGACTTGAAGCAACCCAGGGACAAAAGAGGCAGACTCCTGACAGGGTCAAGCAGACCAGCAAACACCAGAGATAACCAGATGGTGAGAGGCAAGCACAAGACCATAAGCAATAGAAGCTAATATACGTAGGCATCATCAGAACCCAATTCTCCCACCACAGCAAGCCCTGAATACACTAACACACCAGAAAAATCATGAATCAGTCTTAAAATCCTATCTCATAAAGATAATCGAGTCCATTAAGGAGGATACCAATAACTTACTGAAAGAAATATGGGAAAACACAGGAAAATGGGCGAAGGAATTGAATAAAGTGATCCAAGACCTAAAAGTAGAAGTAGAATCAATAAAGAAAACACAAATGGAGGCAAACCTGGAAATGGAAAACCTAGGAAAGAGATCAGGAATTACAGATGTAAGTTTTACCAACATAATACAAGAGATAGAAGAGAGAATCTCAGGTGTAGAAGATACTGTAGAAGAGATTGACATAACAGTCAAAGCAAATTCAAAACATCAAATACTCCTAACCTAAAACATCCAGGAAATTCAGGACAAAATGAAAAGAACAAATCTAAGAATAATTGGAATAGAGGAGAATTAAGATTCTCAGATCAAAGAACCTGAAAATAGCTTCAACAAAATCATAGAAGAAAACTTTCCCAACCTAAAGAAAGAGATGGCTATAAAGGTACAAGAAGCTCACAGAACACCAAATAAATGGGACCAGAATAGAAAATTTCCCATCACATAATTATCAAAACACTAAATGCACAGAGCAAAGAAAGAATATTAAAAACTCCAAGGGAAAGGGGCCAAGTAACATACAAAGGTAGACCTAACAGAATTACACCAGACTTTTCAACAGAGATGATAAAAGCCAGAAGAGCCTGACCAGAGGCCATGCAAACTTTAAGAGAATACAAATGCCAGCCTAGGATACTATATCCAGCAAAATTCTCAACACAGATGGAGAAACCAAAATATTCTAGGACAAAACCAAATTCAAATAGTTTCTATCTACCAATCCAGCCCTACAGAAGATTGTAGAAGGAAAACTCCAACACAAGGAAGGTACCAGCACCAAAGAAAGAACAAGATATTAAGTATCTCATAAAAAAGCCAAAAGGAGAGAACCACGAGCACATAAAGCCACCTAGAAAAACAAAAATATCAGGAACCAAAAGTCATCTCTGTTTAATATCTCTCAATATTAATGGATGCAACTCACCTCTAAAAAGATATAAGCTAACAGACTGGATACACAAACAAGATTCAGCATTTTGCTCCACACAAGAAACACACTTCAATAACAAAGACAGTCACTATCTCAGAGCAAAAGAATGGAAAGAGGTCCTCCAAGCAAATGGTCACAGGAAACAAGCTGGAGTTGCCATCCTAGTATCCAATGAAATAGACTTTCAATCAAAAGTATGATAAGGAAGGACATTTTATATTCATCAAATGGAAAATCCACCAAGAGAAAGTCTCAGTTCCGAACATCTATGACCCAAATGCAAGAGCACCCACATTCATAAAAGAAACTTTACTAAAGCTCAAAACACATACTGAACTCGACACAATAATAGTGGGAGACTTCAACAACTCACTTTCACCAATGGACAGGTCATTGAAACAGAAACTAAAGAGAGTCACAGTGAAACTAATAGAGGTTATAAGACAAATGGATTATAACATATATCTATAGAACATTTCACCCTAATTCAAAAGAATATATACTCTTCTCAGCACTTCATTTTACCTTCTCCAAAATCAACAATATAATTGGTCACAAAACAACCTTCAGCCAATATAAAAAGATTGAAATAATCCCATGCATCCTATCAGATCACCAAGGCCTAATGAGGGTCTTTAATAACAACAAAAACGAAAAAAAGTTGACATACATGTGGAACTTGAACAACTCTCTACTCAATGATAACTTGGTCAGGGAAGAAATAAAGAAAAATATTAGAGACTTCCTAGAATTTAATGAAAATGTTGACACATTATACCCAAACTTATGAGACACAATGAAAGCAGTGATAGGAGGAAAATTCATAGCACTAAGTGTCCTGCTAAAGAAACTGGAGATATCGTATATACTAATAACGTAACAGCACACCCCACAGCTCTAGAACAAAAATAAGCAAATTCACCCAAGAGGAGTAGATGGGAAGAAATAGTCAAACTCAGGGCCAAAATCAATCAAATAGAAACAAAGAGAATAATGCAAAGAATCAATAAAACCATTTCTTTAAGAGAATCATCAAGAAAAACATACCCCTAGCAAATCTAACTAAAGGGCCCAGAGGCAGTATCCAAAATTAAAAAATTAGAAAAGGGAGACATAAAAACATAAATGGAGGAAATTCAAAAAAATCATTAGATCCTACTATAAAAGCCTATACTCAACCAAAATGGAAAATCTAGATGAAATGAAATGGTTTTCTAGACAGATGCCACATACCAAAGTTAAATCAAGAGCAAGTAAACTATCTACACAAGCCCATATCTCACAGGGAACTAGAAGATGTCATTAAAAAACTCCCAACCAAAATAAGTCCAGGGCCAGATGGATTTAGTGCAGAATTCTAAAAGACCTTCAAAGAAGACCTGATAACAATATTCCTCAAACTGTTCCATAAAATAGAAAGAGAAGGAACATTACCTAATTCATTCTATAAAGCAACAATTACTCTGATACCTAAACCACACAAGGACTCGTTCCAAGAAAAGAGAACGTCAGACCAATTTCACTTATGATTATCCATGCAAATGTACTCAATAAAATGCTTGCAAAAAAATCCAAGAACACATCAAAACCATCATTCACCACAATCAAGTAGGCTTCATCCCAGGAATGCAAGTTTGGTTCAATAGATGAAAATCCATTAACACAATCTATTTTATAAACAAACTCAAAGAAAAACTCACATGGCCATTTCCTTAGATGCAGAAAAATCATTTGACAAAATACAACACCCCTTCATGTTAAAAGTATTGGAGGGATCAGGAATTAAAGGCACATATCTAAACATAACAAAAGCAATTTATTGCAAACCAACAACTAATATCAAATTAAATGGAGACATACTAGAAACAATCCCACTGAAACAGGGGACAAGACAGGAATGCCCACTCTCCCCATATCTATTCCATATTATTCGTAGTGCTAGCTAGAAAAATAAGACAACAAAAAGGCACCAAGGGGACACAAATTGGCACAGAAGAAATAAAGTTATGACTATTTGCAGATGGTATGATAGCATACATAAGTGACTGCAAAAATTCTACCAGTGAACTATTACAGCTGATAAACAACTTCAAGAAAGTGGTATGATATAAAATTAACTCAAATAAATTAGTAGCCTCCATCAATACAAATTTTAAACAGGCTGAGAAAGAAATTAGGAAAACAACTCCCTTCATGATATCCACAATAATATAAAATATCTTGGGGTAACTCTAACCGAACAAGTGAAAGCCTTGTATGACCATAACTTCAAGTCTCTCAAGAAAAAATCAAAGATCTCAGAAAATGAAGAGATCTCCCAAGCTCATGGATTGACAGAATTAATATAGTAAAAATGGTCATCCTACTAAAGGCAATCTACATATTCAATGCAATCCCCATCAAAATCAAAACACAATTCTTCAAAGACATGGAAAGAGCAATCCACAAATTCATCTGGAAAGGAAAGTAACCCAGAATAGAGGAAACAATTCTTAACAATAAAAGAATGGCTGGAGTAATCACCCTCCCTGACCTCAAGCTTAGGTACAGAGCAATAGTGATAAAAACTGCATAGTATTGGTACAGAGACAGACACATTGATTAAGGAAAGAGAATTGAAGACCCAGAAATAAAACTGTACACTTATGGACACTTGATCTTTGAAAAAGATACCAAAAATTTACAATGGATAAAAGAATGCATCTTCAATAAATGGTACTGTTCAAACTGGCTGTCTGTATGTAGACAAATGAAAATAGATCCATACTTGTCAACTTGCACAAAGGTCAAGTCCAAGTGGATCAAGGACCTCAACATAATACCAGATACACTGAATCTAATAGAAGAGAAAGTGGGAAGGAGCCTTGAACTCATTAGCACAGGATAAAATTTCCTAAACAGAACTCCAATGGCTCAAGCTCTAAGATCAAGAATTGATAAATGGGACTTCATGATACTGGAAAGCTTCTGTAATGTAAAGGACATAGCCAATAAGGCAAATTGTCCACCTTCAAATTGGGAAAATATCTTCCCTAATCCCACATCCAATAGAGGGCTAATATCAAAATGTATAAAGAACTCAAGAAGCTATCCACCAAAATCCCAAACAACCCAATCAAAAAAGGTGGATGTAGAACCAAACAGAGAATTCACAACAGAGGAATCTGGAATGGCTGAGAAGCACCTAAATAAATGTTCAAAGTCCTTAGTGATCAGAGAAATGCAAATCAAGATGACATTGAGATTCCACAGTACACCAATCAGAATGGCTAAGATCAAAACCTTAGATGACAACACATGTTGGCAAGGAAGTGGAGAAAGAAGAACAATCCTCCATTGCTGGTGGTTTTGCAAACTGGTACAACCACTTTGGAAATCAGTCTGGAGGTTTCTCATAAAATTGGAAATAGCTCTACTTTAAGACCTAGCTATACCACTCTTGGGAATATACCCAAAAGATACCCCACCATGTCACAGGGGCATGTGCTCCTTTTTATAGCAACCTTATTTGTGATAGCAAGAAGCTGATTACAACCCAGATGTCCCACAACAGAAGAATGGATACAGAAAATGTGGCTCATTCACACAATGCTCAGATATTAAGAACAAGGACATCCTGAATTTTGCAGGCAAATGAATGGAACTAGAAAATATCATCCTGTGTGAGGTAAGTCAGACCCCAAGCACATGCATCATATATAATCACTAATAAATGAATATTAGCCAAAAAAAAGTACAGAATACCCAAGATATAGTTCACGGAACTCAAAAAGTTCGACAAGCTGAAGGGCCCAATTGAGGATGCCTCAGTACCGCTTGGGAGTGGAAGAAAGAGATAACAATTGAGGAGGGGAGGGAGGGAGGGATATGGGAATAGAAGTGGGTATGGAGTGAGAGGGAAAGGGGAACCTGACCTGGTATTGGGTGAGGGAAAAGGACTGAAGTGTTGCGGGCCTGCAGAAAGAATGAAAAATAGGCAACCTGCAAATGTAGGAGGCTGTGGGAATATCCAGAATTCACCAGAGACACGAGAGGTAACTGAATCTCAGGACTCAGTTGGAGGGACCTTAGATGAAATGTGTGACAGTAGGAAGAGGGACCTTATAGAGCCCACCTCCAACAGGAAGACAGGACATCAAATGAGGGAGAGGGTTGCCCTCCCATAGTCAAAACTGACCCATAATTGTTCCTATCTGAAAAAACTGCAGGGAAGGAAATGGGGTAGGGGGAGTCTGAGGAAAAGAAGGTCCAGCGACTGGTCCAAAATTGAATCCAGGTCAAGTTGAGGTCCCAATGCCTGACCCTATTACTGAGGCTATGGAGTATTTACAAAAAGGGACCTAGCATGACTGCACTCTGAAAGACCCAACAAGCAGCTGAAAGAGTCAGATACAGATATTTCGCCCAACCAATGGACAGAAGCTGCTGACCCCTGTGGTTGCATTAGTGAAAGATAGAAAGAAGCTGAGGAGGAGGGCAACCCTGTAGGAGGACCAACAGTCTCAATTAATCTGGACCCCCAAGATCTACCAAACACTAGACCTTCAAACAGGCAGCATACACCAGCTGATATGAGTCCCCCCAACACACATACAGCAGAGGACTGCTGGGGTCTGGGCTCAGTAAGAGAAGATGCACCTAACACTCAAGAAACTGAAGGCACCATGGAGTTTATAGGTCTGGTAGGTTGGGGTATTGGGGGTTAGGAACACCTTCATGTAGACATGAGGGTGGGAAAGAGGTATGTGATGTGGAAAAGTCAGAGGATGGATCGGGGAGGGCGGGGTTACTATTAAAATCTAGAGTCTGAAAAAATAAATAAATAAAGAAGAACATTTAGGGATAATGAAGAAAGATAGGTGGGAATAAGAAAGCTCAATTATGATCAATGTATGTTATATGCATGTACATTCTATAACAATGGAATCTGTTACTTGTGGTAAAGAGTAAAATGACAACTTATAAAATGGAAGATAATCTTAGCTAATTGTTCAATCACTATGCTATTGGTAGGGAGAATATATACAGAAATGCATACCACAGGAAAGTTTAGCCCTATCAATGAGTAAGCACTGCAACATAAAAGACACTTTTCTTAGGCTCAGTGTATCTGGTTTTATGTTGTAAATATGTAAATATGGTTCAAAATGCATTATTATTCATACAGACTATCAGTTAGACCAGCATCATTTATTAAAGATGCTTTCTTTTTTCTACTTTAAGGTTTTGGCTTCCTTATAAAAAATCAAATATCCACAGGCATGCAGATTAATTTCTATCAAGCACAGCACATCCCTAAACCTGGGGTTTCTGTTTTCTCAAAAAATCTTCCTGTCTCCATATCCTTAGAGGTGGGTGAGAAGGCATGCATATAATGAAATTTTATCTCATGCAACCTAAGCTGTACTTTTTCTTAAATTCCTCTTTTTATATAAACTGGAGACTAGGTCATTTTCAAATATATAAATTGCAAATATTTTATCCATTTGTGATTTTTTTTATTTTTTTTGTTGTATTCTCTGGTGAATAAAGGACTTTGATGATATATATATCATAGCTTCATCTTTTACTACCTATATTTTGTCATTGCCAAGAGATTATTATAGGTATTTCGTGTAATGAAGGTTTTATCACATAATTTAAGTATATATGGACGACCTCTTAACTCTCATCATTATTATCTATTCAAAACCCTAGGATAGAGTGGTGATATACACAGCTAGAGTACATCAATCTATAAAGAAAAACTAAGCTTCCTTTTCTTTAATTTCTTCAAGGATAACTCTGTATTGTTCAGTGTACACATCTTTTGACTACTGTCTTGTTAATTTTAATGTCACTGTAAAAACATCAATTAATGATTTTATTTTTAGATGGCTAAATGTTACATAAGAAATCCAACTAAAGTTTATAAAATTACAAGGCACAAAAAGAGTGATGGAACTTGAAACCTGTTAACAGCAAAGCATTAGCATGTTTTTCAATATCACTCAGCATGGTAGTTTTAAATGTATATTTAAAAATGTGTAATATTTCAGGGTTCATAAAACATTGCTGCCTCTATATAAATTTTGGTTTTCCTAGTTTTGTAGTTACTAAGACTTTAAGGTGCCATTTTCCTATCTTTAATTATGTTTAGTAATGCAGGCATGTCATCATATTGTTTAAAACATTTCTCATATGAATGATTAATTAAAAACATAAATTTGATTTCTGATCACTTTCACAGATAGTTATATTAGAAAATGCATTTTATATTATTACAAAGTGCGTAATTCAGTGTTGAGCAAACTACATACTAAACATTTGTATGTTTCAAGAGAAAAGCATTAAGTGATAAATACTTTACATATTATTTAAATTTTTGTTAGAAATGTATGTGTTAGTGCTCCCTCACTATAACGATCATCTGAAACAATGTCATTATAAAATGAAAAAGATTTACTTTATTTCAGTGCATCATTTGTTTACTATGATTCTTTGAGTCTGTTATCACTCACCATCATTGGAGTACAGAGCAGAACAAAACCCCTTACCTCATGATCAAGAATCTAGAAGACTAAAATAAAAATGAGGAAAAGTAAATTGCTACAACCCTCTTCATGGGCATATTCCTAGTCATCTCATATCTTTTTTCTAGAGACCTTCTCTTCTCATCTATTAAAGGTTTTTTTTTTTCTTCCCAACAAGTCCTCCCAGAAAACAAGCTCTAAAAGAGTCATGTAAATACACACTATAGCATTATATTTCTGACTGATATTTAATAACAGTTAAAGTACTCTACAAAATTATTTATATTATGGGCATTTCATTGCATTTATACATCTTTCTAATCCACCACAAAATAAATGTTACCAAAGTTTAAATGCTTTTGGTAATCCAATTTGGGTTTGCTTGAAATTAGTAAACTAATACAGCAATATTACTGCAATACAAAATCTCTTTACAATAATATATCACAGAGTTCTTTTATGTTTGATTATAAGAAAGTCAACCAAATTCAGCATTAGCTCTTTTATCTAGAGACTTCAACATATATACCACTTCGACTATGGATGTGGTATGCCATAATGTGTTATTATAAGAAAATTTTAAGAGATTATACCAGTTATCATGAGATTAAAGCATAATACTTTACTAGAAAAGTATCACACACAATTATGATGTAAAATTAGATAAATTATTAGAGCAACAAGTGTTACTTATAAAAATTTCAATATTAAAATTATAAAATAAAGCATATATAAATTGATTTAGCAACAGCAAGACAATACTATATATTATCAAATCTAGAATACCATCAATTTCAAAATGAACAATACAGGAAATGATAAAAAGAAATAAACTCTGATGTGCCATAAGTTAATGTTCATTTATTTATTAGCATGCAAAGTATTATCTTTTATTAGGGCATTCTCAAACAAGTTTTATTTTTCTTGAATTTCCTCCCCTTCTCCTCCTGTATCTTCCCTCCCTGCCTTATACCCTTCGAGTCCCAATAGCTTGTGGATGGTGTCTGTGTGTGTGTGTGTGTGTGTGTGTGTGTGTAAGAGAATATGGAAGAATAATGTGCCCAGTTAATAATGAATTATGAAATATGACACTGCTCAATCTGCAAGTTGTATTTATATTCTTGCTTGTAGTATTCTCTGATTAAATTTTATTACCTGGAAGTTTTACTTCCAGGAAGGAACCAATCCCTACTTATGTAATATGATACATTTTCTCTATCATTATATCTGTTAATGTATAAGTGGACTAGTTTCATTCCGTAAATATTATGAATAGTGCAAAGATACACTGGATGAGAAAAGATGTCTACGGTAGGATACAGAGGCTTTTGGCTATATTCCTATGATTGCTAAAGATGGGTCATACAGAGTTATATTCTCAATTTTTAAAATTTCTCATTAATTTCCATGGTGGTTGTATCAGTTTGTATGTCCATTAACAATGAATAAATATTCCCCTTCCCACACAACCTCACTTGAATTTGCTGTCTCTTTTCTAGCCATTCTGATTTAGTGAGTTAGAATCTTACCACAATTTTATATTTTATTGCTTGGATGGTTAAGATACTGAACTTTAAAAAAATACTATTGGTCATTTGTATTTCTTCTGAGCATTGTCTCTTTACTCTCCAACCTATGTTTCAATGGATAGTTTGGACTTTTGTTTTTTTCCACGTTTTCTATGCATTGTATACATATATACTCTGTATTAATTCTAACAAAGATTTTTGTCTCATTATATATACTATATGTGTGCTCTTGATATGTCATAACTTTTAAGGGATATCTTAACATCAGGAATAATGAAACATGAAAAATAATGAATTATGGCATATTCTAAAATATTTGAACATTTTGTTATTTAGCAATACTCATGTAAAAATAATCCTGTATTATAAGAGCTGGTGATTGTCATGTAATTGAATCTTATTAAAATCAGTATCTTTTGTAAGTTTATGATATTAAAAGATATGTTCAAATATGGATTTAGTATAACCAATAATGTATTCACAAATTCTTTTCTTTATATAATAAAAATATTGAGTTTTCTTTTCATACAATAATTTTCATTGGTTGCTTGTTTTTTCTTTAATAGAGTTGAATGTTAATATCATGCTTTCCATGTAAAACATCAATAGATGTTTATTATGCCCTATCCAACAATATAAGTACATGAAGAAGCAGGTAACATATAAATTACATCAAGAAATCACTAAAAATGCATGATGATTATATAGATTTAAATTGATTTCTAAAGGAAAGAAACACCAAAAAATGAGAAAAATTAAATCCCTTTTTCTAATTCCAATTCTCGGAATAGATCTCAAAGCTGTAATAGTCTTTAATGTAATGAAAGAACTTGTGTAGATGTAATATTTTCTAGGTTGGAGAGATGGTTTAGAATTCAAGAGTATCTGTTGTTTCAAAGGAAGACTAGAGTTTGGTTTCCAACACCACCATTCTATGGTTTACAAATTATCTAAAATTTTGTATCCAGGGGATCTGAAACCCTCATTTGATTCCCTTGGGTAGAACCACACTTGCACACTTGGGTAGAATTTGTTTGTTGCAGAACCCCAACAAACATATACACACAGACATAGACACATACACACACAAATACACAAAGTTAAATCTTAAAAATAAACAAAAAAGGTCTGGGCCAGCAGGAGCCCTGAGAACAACTTGGGTGCAAGCTCTACAGTGAATCCCACAACACACAGAGGCATCTTCACTCACAGATGCTCAAGCAAGTCCAGAATCACAGGATCACAGAGACAGCTTGACTCTGAGGAGTTCTGACACAACCAGGATCACAGGAAGGACAGCCTGTAGTCAGATTTAGCAAGGGTAGGTAGCACTAGAGATAATCAGATGGAAGGAAGCAAGCATAAGAATATAAGCAACAAAACCAAAATTATTTGGCATCATCAGAACCCAATTCTCCCACCATAGCAAGTCCTGGACACACCATCACACCAGAAACACAAGATTCAGATATAAAAGCACTTATCATGATGATTATACAGGACCTTAAGAAAGACATAAATAGCACCCTCAAAGAAATACAGGACAACACAGCTAAAGAGCTAGAAGCTCTTAAAGAGGAAACACGAAAATCCCTTAAAGATCTACAGGAAAACAC
>NC_045030.1:121960211-121961403 GCF_008632895.1 Mastomys coucha
CACTAAACAAAGAAAGAATTTTAAAAGCAGCAAGGGAAAAAGGTCAAGTAACATAGAAAGGCAGACCTATCAGAATTACATCAGACTTCTCACCAAAGACTATAAAATCTAGAAGATCCTGAGCAGATGTCATACAGACCCTACAAGAACACAAATGCCAGCTCAGGCTACTATCCCCAGCAAAACTCTGAATTACCATAAATGGAGAAAACAAGATATTCCATGACATAGCAAATTTTACAGGCCAGGCAATGGTGGCTCATGCCTTTAATCCAAGAACTTGGGAGGCAGATGCAGGCAGATTTCTGACTTCGAGACCAGCCTGGTCTACAGAGTGAGTTCCAGGACAGCCAGAGATACACAGAGAAACCCTGTCTCAAAAACCAAAATAAATAAATAAATAAATAAATAAATAAAAATAAATAAATAAAAAAACAAAATTTACACACAATCTTTCCACAAATCCAGCCTTACAAAAGATAGTAAATGGAAAACATCAACATAAGGAATGAAACTATACTCTAGAAGAAGCAAGAAAGTAATCTTTCAATAAATCCACACAAACCTAATTCTATGTCTTACAACAAAAACAACAGGAAGTAATTACTTTTTTAAATATCTTAACATGAAAATTAATATTATGAACATATCCTAATTGATTGAAATCCAAAAATATGAGGAATTAGAAATTTGTTGATTGTCATCCAATGGTCTCTCTAATTTGGTAATTGGAGACATAGGTCCACTATTGTGCAATCCATATACACTTTCAGCTTGTTTGTTCATGATAGTGTCTTACTGTGTACAACATAACGGTCTTGAAATCTTGCTTCTCAGACTCTCTATTAGTAGTATTGTTTATTTCATGTTTTTATAGTATACTATGGTTTTCAGAACTGCTTATATATTTCAAATGTATTTATATACCCAAAAGAAAAGTAGACAAATTGGGAAGGGGCTTGTAAGTGAAGAACAAAGCCTGAGACTGAATGCTTTGCTTGACATTTGTAACTCTTGTATCAAGTTTGAAGAAGAGGACTTTATAAGTTACTCTTTCTCTGAGATGAATGCTTTTCCAAATTATCACAGCCAATGATTCAAATTCTTACCCTGACCTAATGTCCGTGCCACCCTCCAAGCAGAACCATTGTTCATTGAAACAGTTGGCAAATGACTTTATGGATAGACCATC
>NC_045030.1:121962417-121966795 GCF_008632895.1 Mastomys coucha
AAAATTAAAAAAAAACAAAACAAAACAAAAAAAAAAGAAACAAAAAAACCCTGTTCCCTCCACCTCCCTCTGCTCACCAATTAACCCTCTCTTACTTCCTGGCCCTGGCATTCCTCTACACTGGAGCATAGAACCTTCACAGGGTCAAGGGCCTCTCCTCTCATTGATGACCTACTTGGCCATCCTGTGCTACATATGCTGCAGAAGGCATTAGTCCCACCATGTATACTCTTTGATTAGTGGTTTAGTCCCTAGGAGCTCTGAGGATACTAGTTACTTCATATTGTTGTTCCCCCTAAGGTGCTGCAAACCTTTCAGCCCCTTGGGTCCTTTCTCTAGGTCCTCCATTGGGGACCCTATGCTCAGTCCAATGGATGGCTGTGAGCCTCTCCTTCTGTATTAGTCGGGTACTGTCAGAACCTCTCAGGAGACAGCTATATCAGACTCCTGTTATCCAGTACTTGCTTGCATTCACAATAGTGTCTAGATTTGATGACTGGATATGGGAAGGATTCCCAGGTGGAGCAGTCCTTGAATTGTCCTTCCTTCAGTCTCTGCTCCATGGTTTGTCTCTGCAACTCTTTCCATGGAAATTTGTTCCCCCTTTTAAGAAAGAATGAAGTATCTATACTTTGGTTTTCCTTCTTCTTGAGTTTCTTGTGGTTTGTGGATAGTATCTTGGGTATTTTGAGCTTTTGGTCTAATATTCACATATCAGAGAGTACATACCATGTGTGGTTTTTTGTGATTAGGTTCCCTCACTTAGGATGATATTCTCCATACCCATCAATTTCCATAAGAATTTCATAAATTCATTGTTTTTAATAGCTGAGTAGTACCCCATTGTGTAGATGTACTGCATTTTCTGTATCCTTTCCTCTGTTGAGGGACATCTGAGTTGTTTTCAGGTTCTGGATATTATAAATAAGACTGCTATGAACATAGTGGAGCATGTGTTCTTATTACATTTTTTAATATTTCTGGATATGTGCTCAGGAGTGGTATAGCTGTGTCCTCTGATAGTACTATGTCCAATTTCGGGAAGAACTGCCAAAATGATTTCCAAAATGGTTGTACCAGCTTTCAATTCTACCAGCAATAAAGGAGTGTTCTTCTTTCTCCACAGCCACTCAGGGATCTGCTGTCACCTGAGTTATTTTATCCTAGCCATTCTGACTGCTGTGTCTTATTGACAGTGACTTTTGCCTTACAGAAACTTTGTAATTTTATGAAGTCCCATTTGTCAATTGTACATCTTAGAGCATAAGCTATTGGCGTTCTGTTCAGGAAATTTTCCCGTACCCATGTGCTGGAGGCTCTTCCCAACTTTCTTTTTTTTTCTTTTTTTTTATATAAAACAACAATCAATTTAACAGTTTTATGTAGATGCTTGTTTACAACAATACTGAAAATGCATATGTTTTTCTCAATATAAATTTAAAAATAATTCCAAATATATTAAGTGTATATTTCAAAATAATATATCACTATTAGTATTTTCTTAAAGGAAAATAAATATATAAAGTCATTAGTTTGTTTGTTTGTTTTATATTTAATAGAGTTTAAAATCTTGGCTGTTACTGTAGTACAGGCCCAAAATAAGAGCAATTTTAAGACATTGGATTTCATTGTAATAAGGCTGTAATTCACTAACCCTCACATCACCAAAGGATTTGACCTCCATTGTAGCTAATCTGAGAGTTGATCTACTTTCTTTTCAATTAATTTCAGTATATTTGGTTTTATGTGGAGGTCCTCGATCCACTTGGACTTGAGCTTTGTAAAAGGAGAAAAGAATGGATCGATTTGCATTCTTCTACATGCTAATTGTCAGTTGAACTAGCACCATTTGTTGAAAATGCTCCCTTTTTTCCACAGGATGGTTTTAGCTCCTTTGTCAAAGATTAAGTGACCATAGGTGCGTGGGTTCATTTCTGGGTCTTCAATTCTATTTCACTGATCTACCTGCCTGTCACTGTACTACCTTGTAGTTTTTACCACTATTGCTCTTTAGTACATCTTAAGGTCCGGGATGGTGATTCCACCAGAGGTTCTTTTATTGTTGAGAACAGTTTTCGCTATCCTGGGTTTTTGTTATTCCAGATGAATTTGCAAATTGCTCTTTCTAAGTCTGTGTAGAATTGAGTTGGAATTTTGATGGGGATTGCATTGAATCTGTAGATTGCTTTCTGCAAGATGGCCATTTTTACTATATTAATCCTGCCAATCCATGAGCATGGGAGATCTTTCCATCTTCTGAGATCTTCTTCCATTTCCTTCTTCAGAGACTTGAAATTCCTGTCAAACAGATCTTTTACTTCCTTAGTTAGAGTCACACCAAGGGATTTTATATCATTTGTGACTATTGTGAACAGTTTTGTTTCCATAATTTGTTTCTCAGCTTGTTTATTCTTGTATGGAGGAAGGCTACAGATTTGCTTAAGTTAATTTTATATCCAGCTACTTTGCTGAAGTTGTTTATCAGGTTTAGCAGCTCTCTGGTGGAAATTTTGGGATCACTTAAGTATACTATCATGTCCTCAGCAAATAGTGATAATTTGACTTCTTCATTTCCATTTTGTATCGCATTGATCTCCTTTTGTTGTCTAATTGCTCTGGCTAGGACTTCAAGTACAATATTGAATAGGTAGGGAGAGAGTGGGCAGCCTTGTCTAGTCCCTGATTTTAGTGGGATTGCTTCAGGTTTCTCTCCATTTAGTTTGATGTTTACTGGTTTGCTGTATATTGCTTTTACTGTGTTTAAGTATGGGCCTTGAATTCCTGATCATTCCAAAATTTTTAATATAAAGGGATTTTGGATTTTGTCAAATGCTTTCTCAGCATCTAATGAGATGATCATATGGTTTTCTTTTTTGTGTTTGTTTATATAATGAATTACATTGATGCATTTCTGTATATTAAACCATCCCTGCATCCCTGGGATGAAGCCTACTTGATCATGATAGATTAACATTTTGATGTGTGCTTGGATTCAGTTTGCAAGAATTTTATTGAGTATTTTTGCATTGATATTCATAAGGGAAACTGGTCTGAAGTTTTCTTTGTTAGGTCTTTGTGTGGTTTAGGTATAAGAGAAATTTTGGCTTCATAGAATGAATAGTTAGAGTACCTCTGTTCCTATTCTATGGAATAGTTTGAGGAGTATTGGTATTAGGTCTTCTTTGAAGTTCTGATAAAACTCTGTACTAAACCCATCTGGTCCTGGGGTTTTGTAGTTGGGAGAAAATTACTGACTGTTTCTTTTTCATTATCTGTTATGGAACTGTTTAAATCATTTATCTGGTCTTGATTTAACTTTGGTACCTGGTATCAGTCTAGAATATTTTCCATTTATCCAGGTTTTCCAGTTTTTTTGAGTATAGGCTTTGGTGGCAGGATCTCATGATTTATTTTTTTATGTCCTCAGTGTCTGTTATAATGTCTTCCTTTTCATTTCTGATCTTTCTAATTAGGATACTGTCTCTGTGCCCTCTAGTTAGTCTGGCTAAGGGTTTATCTATTTTGTTGATGTTCTCAAAGAACCAGCTCCTGGTTTTCTTGATTCTTTGTATAGTTCTTTTTATTTCTATTTGGTTGATTTCAGCCCTGAGTTTGATTATTTCCTGCCTTCAACTCCTCCTGAGTGAATTTGCTTCTCTTTGTTCTAGAGCTTTCAGATGTGCTGTCAAATTGCTGGTGTATGATCTCTCCAGTTTCTTTTCTGGAGGCACTTAAAGCTATGAGTTTTCCTCTTAGGACTGCTTTCATTGTGTCCCATAAGTTTGGGTATGATGTGGCTTCATTTTCATTAAACTCAAAAAAGTCTTTAATTTCTTTCTTATTTCTTCCTTGACCAAGTTATCAGTGAGTAGAGTGTTGTTAAGCTTCCATAAGTATGTTGGTTTTCTATGGTTTATTTTGTTATTGAGGAGCAGCCTTTTATATGATGATCTAATAGTATGCAAGGAATTATTTCAATCTTCTTGTATCTGTTGAGGTCTGATTTGTGACCACTTATATGTTCAGTTTTAGAGAAGGTACCATGAGGTGCTGAGAAGAAGGTATATCCTTTTTTTAGGACAAAAAAGTTCTATAGATATCTCTTAAATCTATCTGTTTCATAACTTCTGTTAGTCTCACTGTGTCTTTGTTTAGTTTCTGTTTCCATGATCTGTCCATTGCAGAGAGTGGGGTATTGAAATCTCGCACTATTATTGTGTGCGGTGCAAGGTGTGCTTTGAGCTTTAGTAAAGTTTCTTTTATGAATATAGATGGCCTTGCATTTATAGCATAGAGGTTGCAAATTGAGAGTTCATCTTAGAAGACCATATCTTTGATGAGTATGATGTGTCGCTCCTTATCTTTTTTGATCACTTTA